>NC_092794.1:17861386-18022054 GCF_918797505.1 Bemisia tabaci | reverse complement strand
TGAGTTTCTCACTTATTTTTCATAAGCTTTTTACGTAAAAAACTCGTGAAATGATTCCCAATTCGTCAACTGGGAACTTTTTTTTACGAGTTCTTTACGAGTTCTGTATATATTGCGCATCTTCATTTCACAATGTTTTCAATTTTTTTTTACAAGTTTTTCACGATCCGTTGCTACAAGGGTGGTGCTGAGGCAAACACTCATGCGTGAATTTTAATGATTGCAAAAGTTTATTGAGGGTTATGTTGCTTCGAAACGATCGGAAAGAGAAAGAAGAAAAGATCGAGACTGGAATTTCAATTTTGTATCCAAATCAGGTCATTTATTGTATTAATTTTAAACAGTCCTTCAATTAATTTTTGCACACATTTAAAAGCAACTTACACCGAAAAAAATTTCGATCTTTGTAATTACTGGGAAAAAAAATAAAGACGATTCTTTTAAGTTCCTAAGTTAAGTTAAAGCCAACAATTACACACACACACACACACCCTCACCCTCTCACACCTATACTTAAGCTTATACTTAAGCTAATTAACCAATTAAATCCCACTCAATGTCCTCTATTATGTGATTGTTTTCGATCTTTATACATTTAAGTGCGTCAGCCATATTAGACGTCAACTCTTTTTGGGTCGTTACAACTCCATACATCTGTAAAAGATTTATCCTGCGCTCATCCGATAATAAGCTGCTTCCAATTCGTTTTCTTAGCAAAATTTGATGAGTACGGAAAGAAATCGATGATTGTAGATTATCTCCTGCAAAATACAAACGTGCAGTGATTATCGCTTTCCAAACACTAGCCTTCAAGATATGTCCAGATGGTATCACACTGCCAAACTCATGGAAATTTAATAGTTTGGGATATTTGAACTGAACGTACCCATTATTAAAATAATAACGATAATCTACTTCCTTACTTAGTCCCATTTTGGCTGGCAGTGAGTAATGGGGAAACATGAAACCCAAGCGAGAGACAGTTATAGAGTCCGAATCGGTACCAGTTTTTTTTACCTCATATTTATTCTTTAGTTCTCCTATCCTAATTTTTTCTCTCTCGCTTGTGGAATTGTTCGAAAATTCATGAGTGAGAATCATTCGCATCTCCTTATGAAACAGTGCGGGTGAGATGTTCTTTTCTGAAGCCAATAAAACTAGCAATTCCAAAATTCTCGATGGTTTAAAGTTCTGATACTCTGCCAATAGTTCATAATCTCCAGCACAATCGAAATCGTCCAACCCTGGTGCTAGGCCTTGGAATCCTTTCAAAAAGGAGTCGTACTGGTCCCAAAATGTTACTCGATCGGAAATTCTGGACTCACCCATAATGATCGATTGATTGCGATGTCTTTGAAAGTTTAATGTGAGTCTTCTAAAAAGATTAGCCGAAAGGGTCGTCCACGGCACCCGGACCGTAGGCAATCGTGACCGGTCACGAGTAGCGCGATGGAAGCTAATTAAAGAGAGGGACGGACATTTACTTTATTGAAATTTTGATGAATTCATCCGCGGCACTCGGACCGCAGGCAGTCGTGTCCGGACACGAGTAACGCGAATGAATTTTTAGACCGAAAAGAACTGTATATTGGCAGAGGGCCGGAATTTGACATGAAGTTATTATTAGTAGAAACTAGGGGGCTACGCCCCCTGGCCGCTACGCGGCCCAACCCCCTGAAGGCGCTCCGCGCCATCAATGGGCCGCTTCGCGGCCCTATTTTTACCCTCCTATCACCCTAGTAGCAGAGCTACTTTCACAGTATATAAACGAAGTATAACTGTTATATAAAGAGCGTATTTATATAAAAAATGTATAATCAAAGTATAACGGTTATATAAAATGTATATAAAGAACGTATTTATATAAAAAATTTATAACTTGAAGTATAACAATTATATAAAACTTTTTTACAAATAAATTTTATATAAATTAATTATAAAGGTTATTCGCGGAATTTATAAAAAAAATTTATTTTCTTAAGTAACGAACATAACTTCGTTATAAAATGATCATATAAATTAACAATAAATGTTACTTAATCAACTTGTAAAAGAAATTAGTATTAGAGACAGTGGCGTAACGGGCGCCCCCGCACACTCTGCTATGCAGGGGGGGGGGGGGGGCCAGGCGCCAAGGGGGCCCTCGGCCGCCGGAATTTTTTTTTTTCTCTCTCTCTTTGATGCTTAACTTTGGTTTCAAACTTCGGGCCTTTTACTCACCGAGATGGGGCTTCTTCCTTTGATTTTCATTGTTAGCTCGGGGTTTTTCATACTTCTTTCGGACTGTTCCGAACTTCTTGTTTGCTGGAAGGCCCTTGCCTTCCAATGTCCACTCAGTGATTACTAAATTTTTTTTCTTTTTTTGTCACTTTTCGTATTTTCGGGAGATCCAATAATCTAAAGGGCCCTCAAGGCTCTTGGGGGCCCTTTGATCCTTGGGCCTGGGCCCCTCTGTAGATCCTTGGGTCTGGGCTGGGCCCCTGCCACCCTTTAGATCCTTGATCCTTTAGGGGTCCCGTATAATCGGGTACGGGATCTGGGACGGTGAGGGGTGAGGCATTCCAAGTCCAAGTCCGTGATTTTAGATGCCTCGGGCCAAAAAATGGGAAGGGGTGGGAGGGGGGATAATTTTGGAATTTTATCGACATGGGGGGGGGCCTAGAAAAAATTTTGCGGGGGGGCCCAGCGAAAGTCCGTTACGCCACTGATTAGAGATTAAGAGAAGATTCTGGATCAGCAGCTAAAGTCAGAATATTCTCTGAGTGTTCATCATCTTCCACTACGCATGTGTAGGAGAATCCTCCAGCTACTTTTGCATCATGCAAGGTAACAACGGATGACATATGTTGTGCAAACATGCTCAATAAAATAGAAAATGAACAAGAACCACTCACCAACTTGCTCAAATCAGTAATCCACTGGGTCAGGAAAATCCACTTGACAACAGTGAATCCAAATTTCCAATTAGAACTGGTATAAGTACAGAGAAACACTTGAATACGCTATGGATGCGTTGTAAGAAAATCTTAAGCACTCTTTGGCGTAAGAAAAAAATTAGCACCATGATTTAATAGCTGATCAATACAGAACAGCACTCTTAGAAAAGCACAGACACAACACCATTTTTCACTTTATTTTTACTTCTAGTAGAGAAATGCATTTTTCAAAGGATGCGACATCATCGACCATTGCTCGACAGCAATGAATAAGATAAAAATAAAGCTTAAATAATTTCACTATTTACTCCGATCATAGATGATATTAAGGTAGCCATTGATTCTTTACCCAACGTCCTTTTCACACATAACAAGGAACGTCATAAGGTACAGAGCAAATGGCGCTAGGCAGTGACGTACATGTGATATCCCAAGTTCCTGGAAGTGTCGATCTGCAAAAATACAAAGCGAGAAACAGATCACCAAATTTATCCACTTGCAATTAATGACCGTCAATAGAGACAGACATTAAAATACATTATAATAAATAAACCACCATTTGTTAGCAGAACAAGTTTTTGTGAGAGTAAGACCCTTCCGTCTGGAGGGACGAGGACCTTCCTTAGACCTTTCCTTCCGGGAAACACTTAAAAATGAACCACTTTACTACTTACAGGTCTGAGCTGCTGGATGAATTACATTACACCAGTCAATAAAATTTTAAACTCACGCCCACACCGTTGAATGTTGACGGATGACCTGATATATCGCTGAATATACGTAGGATGGGAAGTTGGCACATCTGAAAAGCAGAGCGGTCCATTCTTGTTTCAGCTCTTGTAGTATTTTAAAATTAACAACTATATGTTGTCTTAAAAGGGATGAAATAAGTGCAACACCAGCACCACTGCAAATGTGCGATTTGTCAAAGTTTTAGGCAAGTATGAGGTGTTTCAAGTTCTCGCTAATAAATTAGCCAGCCAATTCAAGAGAATGGCAGAGGATACGCAGTGAGGATGCCTTTCTATAAGTCAGTATTGAACGAACGGGTGAAAGAGCTGTCGTCTTGCAGTAGGTAACAGTCGGCAAACTATTTGGGCAGGAAGAGAGTTCCCAATTTTTAATTTGAATATTTGGAATCGATAGATGCCAATAAACTGAATTGAAATACGCAAGGGTGTGATGATGAAAAATTACTTACTAATCGTGCCAATTTTTGAGTAAAAGGAAAAATGTAGAACAATGTAGAACTGTTTTACAAGAACAGATGTGCGAGATAAACATTTTTTTTTTTTTTTTTTTTATTGGTATTTTAACAACAATCTACAATATATGTATTCAGTTGACTTTGGATAGGACGCCTCACAACATGATCACTGGCATATTAAAACGGGTGGGGAGGAACTTAGCATTCTAAATTCTCCGGCAGATAGCGCTAGCGGTGGTTCACGAATGAAAAGCCATGACGGCGGGCGGTATGAATGAAGCTAATGCTAATCTTAAACAGCTGATCAACAAAACATAATTATGGGACAATGGAACAGGTAATGTAGGATAGGTATGTAGTTTCATCAGGAATGGATACAGTTAAGAGATAACAGGTTAAGTAACTCCAGAAAATGCTATGCATCTAAATCCAATTGAGTAAGAAAAAGATCAAGTACGTGCGTACGTTTAAGCCTGCGAACAGTTTCACTATTGTCAGTAAGACTGAGTGCCAAATGATTAGGGTGAGAGGATAGTCGATTAAAGTACGGGATACTGAGGCGATTGATTACCTCTTTTACATATTCAATATTGGCACTTTCGTGAAGAATATCAACATAGGTGTAAATTGGGCTATTTGTAATTAATCGGAGAAATTTGTTTTGGGCAATTTGAATCATTTTTAAATTTGAGGGGGCGGTAATTCCCCATATCGAGGATCCGTATTGCCATACCGGGCGAATAATAGTTTTATACACTAACAGTTTGGACGTAATAGAGAGTTTAGAGCCTCTTCCAAGTAACCAATAGTATTTTCGAAGAAGCATATCTAATTGCTTTCTTTTATTTATTACATGCAATTTGAATGTTAGTCTAGCATCTAGATGAAATCCAAGATATCGTGTAGAGTATTTCTGAGGTATTTGAATACCTCCAAGATAAATTGGTGGGGGTAATTCTGTCCGTAGTGTGAACATCACAAATTCAGATTTTGCTGGCCCAAATACAATTCTCCACTTTAAGCTCCATTCATGTAACTCATTCAATTCGTTTTGTAATGTATCTACTACAATTTGTGGATTGCCAGCAGAAAATAATTTAGATGTATCATCTGCAAAAGTACTGGTTGTTACGGATTTATTACTTGTAGGCAAATCAGCCGTAAATAGGGAATAAAGAAATGGTCCCAGAATAGAACCTTGTACTACGCCTGCATTAATTGGAAAAACTGCCGAAAGATTATTGTCCTGGACTACTGCAAAAGAGCGCTCAGCCAAATATGATTTTAGGATTAAGAAATATTTAGGAATTGATTTTTTTATCTTATATAGTAATCCAGGATGCCACACTCTATCAAATGCTTGCTGGACGTCCAAAAATACTCCTCCACAATATTCCCCTTTCTCAAGAGCCGATGTTATTTTTTCCACAATGCGATGTGCTTGTTCCACTGCGGAATGCTTACTTCTAAAACCGAATTGATGGTCTGGCATAAGGTTGGGATATTCTAATAGTATTCTTTTTAACAACAATTTTTCAAACAATTTACCGACAACAGATAACAGTCCAATTGGGCGATAAGAGGAGGGGTTTACAGGAGGCTTCCCTGATTTGTGAACTGCATGAATTACCGAAAATTTCCAATTGGAGGGAAAATATGAGAGACGAATGACAGCGTTATATAGGGATGCAAGAAAGGCTCTACTTTTATTACTGAGTTGTTTAAGTACCATATTTGTAATCTTATCATCTCCTGGGGCTTTATTTGTTGGAAGTTTGAGAACTGTGTTTTTGATTTCAGTTGGGGATATTGGTTTTATAGGTAGGTCCATAGGTAGAGGGGAATCTATGAATTCAGTGATGTAATCAGGGGTGGGGTCCTCGGTGTGTGGTTTGAATGTACCTACAAAATGACTGGCCAAGGCATCAGCTTTCTCAGCAGGCGTTCGAGCCCAACCCTTAGCTGTTAGTAGGGGGGGCGTGCGCATTTTTGGTCTAGAAATAGCTTTAGTGATTCTATAGAGTGAATAATCCGAGTCTGCATGCGGACTTAGATTTTCAGTGAATTCTTGAAAAGATTTTTCTCTTTCTTGCTTTATAGCTCTAGTCAACTGCCTAGTCATCCTATTCAGTCTTGCTTTATCTACATCTAAGTGCGTCCTGTGCCACGCCTTCCTAGCATTTCTTTTCGCTTGGATTAGCCTGCGAATATTAAGTGAGACATTTTTGGGCTCCACTACTGTCGTAGGCTGAACAGTGGAAGAAATAAGGGCAGTTTTAATTACATTGTTAAAGTGGGACAATGCCTCATCAATATCTGCATTAGTTTTGAGTGGTATTTTCATATTAATGTGCGCATCTACTTCCTGTCTAAAGACATTCCAGTTTGTAGTTTTATTGTGCAAGCGAAATAATTTTTTCTTAAATATTGCATTTACACTCCAATTTAGAATAACCATAGAGTGATCAGAAGGAATATCAAGGGTGTCTTCTACTAATAGATAATTGCTACTTAATCCTTTTGTTATGAAAAAATCTAAGAGATCTGGAGTTTTATCAACATCTGTTGGCCAATAAGTTGGTTGAGTTCCAGCTACGGCTGTTGCACCCTCTTCATCAATAACTTTCCTAATGATTCTACCTCTTGGTGTTATTTTTCGAGAATTCCACGAATGGTGTTTTGCATTGAAATCACCCCCTACTATATAGTTTGGCCCTAATGAGCTTAAAAAGGTCTGAAAATGTTCTTGGGAAAAGTTTTTAACTCCAGCTCTACCCGGTGGGCAATATACAGCTGAGAGGACAACTTTTTTTCCCTGCACGCTAATTGCAACATTACAAGCCTGAATTGCCGGTGAACGAAAGTGTTCCTCTTCATGATGCATCAGATGTGATGCTATTATGACTGCTGCACCCCCTCTAGCCGTACCAGCGGGGTGATCAGCTCGATATACATAGTAATTTTTTAACTTAAATACATCATTATCGTTAAAATGAGTTTCATATAAAAGTAATACATCTAAGGATTGGGAGGAAAGTAGGGTAATTATATCATTTTTATGATATTGTGCGCCATTGACGTTTAAAATTGCAATTCTTAAAGCTAGTGCTGTCATTTTGAAGCTAATTTGGACATAACATCCATTAACATGGAGAAAAGTTTATCGAGTCTCTCGTCCATTTTTCTTTGCTGTTCTTCAATTCTCTGCTGCTGGGTAAGAAGTAACTGGATTAAGGGATCAGAGTTTTCAGGGATGGTGGATGATGGATGAGCTGCAGTTGGGATAGGTGAGGTTGCTGCTTTCGCATAGGATTTTCCTTTCGTCCTCAGAGGTGGGAAGGATGGAGGAGTAACAGAGTAGGAATGTTCTTCAGTCGGGGGTGGATTTATAGGAGACTTACTAGATTTAGAAATATTTGCTTTCTTAGCCTCGGCACAACCTTTATAATTTGCGGGATGATCCCCCCCACACAGGACGCAACGTGCTCCTTCTTCTGTTTTGTTGCAATCTGCGGTTCCATGTGGGCCCAAACATTTTACGCATCGGGGTGGCATATTGCAGAAGTTTCTCGTGTGACCATATAACATGCATCGCTTACACTGGGGTAACCATTTTGAGCTTTTTGGTGCTTCAACCTTTATAACTTGGTGAAGCAATCTATCAAGGTTATGGATTTTTTTTGACTCATCGCCTTTAGGGAGATCAACAAATACAATGGGGATTGGTTCCATGGACTTAGTAGAGGCAGAGGGATTCCCTTCGATGGGTGTTCTTGTTATTTTCATTCCTCTATGAACTCTAAGGATGGTATAACCTAGCTCCTCAAGAGCAATCTTAACATCCTCTTCAGAATAAGAGGTGTGAATACCTTTTATTACTACTTTAAATGGTTTTTCTTGTGGGAGTTGAAAGTAATAGAAAGTTTTGTTCTCAGCTTTTAAGGCCCTTTGAATTAGACGAAATTCTGCAGTAGTTTCGAGTTGAAGTTTTAGGGATTCTTTTTCCAATTTCAGGGAAAAAGTGGGTTTTGCCCCTTTGGCCAATAACCATTTCTTTAAGGCATCGATGTTGTCTGGGGGTGTGAGAAAGATAGGTCTGGGGCGCAATTCCTCATCATTACTAAGTATTTGAAATTGGTTTTTATCTGTACTTACAGCATTCTTTTTAGCGTTTTTCACATTAAGATCTAAGTCAGCTGCTTTTCTTTTCTTCGTTGGAATTTGTATCCAGTCAGACACACCAGCGGTGTCAGATCCGTCGACTTGCATCACAATTCACAATCACCGTAAACAGATTAACTGCATACTAATCAAAACAAAGCAATGTGGCAACAACACACACTCTTTAAATAATCCGTAGAGAGCTCTCGCGCAAACGTCCGTCTCCGACCACAGCCAAAGAGGAACTCCCGAGATAAACATGAGATAAACAAGGAGGATGTAGACATCATAACATAACCTAACTCTTGTCAAGGTGTTCCTGGAATAATCGTTCCTTGCCGATACTTCCAGGGACGTATATATTTATCAAAATAATTATCAAAGAGAATTATCAGCAGAATGTTTCAATGGGATTAAAGTACAAAAACTGGCATTCTTAAATACATTTAGAGGCTGATTTTCATTTTCATACGAAACCCAGATGAAAAGTCAAAAGGTGGAACGGTCCACCGCCCAACTATCCGGTATCCAACTTGGGGAACAGAATGTTTTGAACTTTCTTTCATTTCACCGAGCCGACCCGTTGACAACGGTAACGTCCGCCGTTAATTTGAAAATGAAAACAATATTTGATCTTCTTTTCGTGATTCATATCATCGGCATCCACCTGTACCACCCAATTTCATCAAACACAGGTAAATACTTTCCCTTCTGCTTCCACCTTTAAACTCTGGACGACGGACACAAGTATGAGCCTGTCACCCATTGTCAAGCAACTGATAGTAACTTGAGTTTAATTTGCTCTGCCGATTTACGATTCAGTCGATTTAAGTACCTATTCAAACTAGCAAGGTAATTGTGATTACTACCATGTGCTATTCCTAGCTGCAGTTACAAAGTTGAGCAGAAAGTCTATGTCAAATAAGTTCACGCACTATCCTTCAATGAGACAGAAGATTCTCTTTCATCGATGACCAGAATCGAGATGGTGGATCTTCTGTCCCACTCTTAAGGTGGAAATCGAGGGAAAACAAGTATGAACCGCTCAGCATTTCAGATGTGCCAACTTCCCATCCTATGTATATTCAGCGATAGATCAGGTCATCCATTAACATTCGACGGTGAGGGCGTGAGTTTAAAATTTTATTTTTTTTTACTACTTTAAAAAGCCTACGAAGGCTAATCCTTGCGCTAGTCCCGTCCCCCTTCTGTCCCTTCAACCAGTCCCAGGCAAGGGCAACCATGACTGGGACTGGTGTAATGTAATTCATCCAGCAGCTCAGACCTGTAAGTAGTAAAGTGGTTCATTTTTAAGTGTTTCCCGGAGGAAAGGTCTAAGGAAGGTCCTCGTCCCTCCAGACGGAAGGGTCTTACTCTCACAAAAACTTGTTCTGCTAACAAATGGTGGTTTATTTATTATAATGTATTTTAATGTCTGTCTCTATTGACGGTCATTAATTGCAAGTGGATAAATTTGGTGATCTGTTTCTCGCTTTGTATTTTTGCAGATCGACACTTCCAGGAACTTGGGATATCACATGTACGTCACTGCCTAGCGCCATTTGCTCTGTACCTTATGACGTTCCTTGTTATGTGTGAAAAGGACGTTGGGTAAAGAATCAATGGCTACCTTAATATCATCTATGATCGGAGTAAATAGTGAAATTATTTAAGCTTTATTTTTATCTTATTCATTGCTGTCGAGCAATGGTCGATGATGTCGCATCCTTTGAAAAATGCATTTCTCTACTAGAAGTAAAAATAAAGTGAAAAATGGTGTTGTGTCTGTGCTTTTCTAAGAGTGCTGTTCTGTATTGATCAGCTATTAAATCATGGTGCTAATTTTTTTCTTACGCCAAAGAGTGCTTAAGATTTTCTTACAACGCATCCATAGCGTATTCAAGTGTTTCTCTGTACTTATACCAGTTCTAATTGGAAATTTGGATTCACTGTTGTCAAGTGGATTTTCCTGACCCAGTGGATTACTGATTTGAGCAAGTTGGTGAGTGGTTCTTGTTCATTTTCTATTTTATTGAGCATGTTTGCATGACATATGCACTTCACAAGTTGGGGTAGTCGCCACGACAACCCCTGTGATTAGGACAATACGTAGTTCGAACATCTGCAGGTAGTTGCACGACTACACCTAGGCAGTCGTGCGACTACCCCAGATGTATTCATGCGACTACCATTTTTACCCAGGGGGTTCCATTTACGTACCCACCTAGTAACAGGGGTATAGTCGTCTTTTTTACCAGGGATATAGCTGATGTGGCTTGGTTCCTTTGTGTTTAATGCTGTCCATCTGTGGGGGAAAAAAAAAAAAAAAAGCCAACGCTTATAAGGGTACTGTAACTTTTATATAACGGTTATACTACGGGGGTTTCCTTTGAACATCCCGTTACTTAACCGTTATATAACCGTTATATGAGTGGTATACTTTCGTTAAATACTCATTATAATTTCATTAATTTTTTTTTTATATAAATCTGCTACTAGGGCAGTGTTAGTTTTATTTTTCCCCTAAAAATTACGATATGAGGTATACTTTAATTTTAAACTTTACTTAAAATTACTTTAAAATTAAAAGGACGCGTTTTGGAATGACTGATTGATGAAATATTGCAGTAAAACAATGAACAATGATAGTCAGGTAATGATTAAGCTATCATGAGTCGAGGATCGATCCCACATTGAGTTCATAGTGGACGTACTCGACGTCTTAGACGACTCGGCCACCGTTCTACGTGAGGACCATGGCGCGAATCTTGTGGAGATAAGTGTAGAGCTGATGCGCAGGCTACACAGCTACTGCGCAACCTCCTCGACCACTGCGCATCCTCCCGCGCATAGCGGTAGCAGCACCGGAGCATTCTGTAAACTCACTCACTTTTATAACGTGATTTTAAAAAAAGCCTGGGTCCTATTTTCCAAAATCTGATTAGAGCGGGCTCATCTAGGGCCTATTACCTGTCGATTTACGCAAAAATCATGGAAATCGGCCCGGTAGAACGCTCAAACAAACTATGACAAAAAGTATAAATTTACATTGTTTAAATGGGAGGATTCGCAACTTCACCACGTAACATAAAAAACCTGGGCCACATTTTGAAAATCTGGAAAGAGTTGGCTTATCTAGACACAATTGCCCGTCGATAGCCGCAAAAATCATGAAAATCGGCCCGGTGGAACGCTGGAACTTAACGTTACCAGTTTCTCCAAATTAGGAGGTCTCGGAGCTTATAGTAAAGTATAGATAGATCACAGAAGAAAGAAGATGAATTTACAGCACTCACTTATTTGCATGAATGAAAAGATGCAACTGATCAGGAAGAAAGGATGTGGCGCACGGAAGGACAAATGAGGGACGATCGTACTTGCTCAAAGACATCACCAGAGACCGGTAGGTAGGGCACAACTTAGACACGGCACACGGGCCACCCGGTCAAACTGGATTTGAGAAGGAATTACGCGGACGCGTGGTTTAAGTTAAGAAAGGTTGTGAAGGAAGGCACCGGTGAGTATTATAATTGAGGATTTATGGAGAGAAATAATCAAAGATGGATTTTACATATTGAAACAGACAAAATAATAAAGAAAAGAATTTAAATATCCTATGAAAAGCCGGAGGGGCGAATAAAGAGCCCGCAGCGCGATCGGGCGGGCCGCGGCGGAACTAGGCGCGCGGCGCGACATGAGATGCGGGCGGCTTGCCTAGCTGACGGAATGAAGGCTAAATATTGGTGACGCTAGCGGCGCCAACATACCGGCCCCCATTGAAATACTGGGGTGTTTCAATGAGAAGAAAAATGTAGAAAGTTAAAAAATTCCAAAAGAAATATAGAGAAACAAATGTTTTTGAAGAAAAAATTACACTTGAAAGAAAATTATGAGTGCTGATGTTTGCAATTGTTTACTCTATTGGAAGAGGGTAAAGAAATTCGTTTGACGCTCCTAGAAAATTGGAGCCGCAGTCGCTCCAGAGGTCTGAAGGCTTCCCTCTGCGGCAGATAAACCGTGCGAGCGCAGCGATGAAGGAGTTAGTGGTAAGATCCGATGTTGTTTCAATGTGGACCGCTTTTGTAGAGAAGCAGGCAAATACACATATGTACGTTTTGACCACTTTTGAATTCCTTAATGTCGACGTGCGGGTTTTGATGGGTCCACCGAAGTCCATGCCTTTGCATAAAAAAGCACGATTTGCGGTGACTCTGTTGACTGGCAAAGTGCCCATCAACTGATTGACTGGCTTCGCCTTGAGTTTGAAACAAGGTATGCACTTGAGCAGGCAAGACCTGATGATAGACCTCGCAGACAAAATCCAAAATTCTTGATTCAGAATTGACATTAATAGAGAAGGACCGGCATGCAGATGCGTCTCATAATAATGATTGATAATGCAAATCGTTACTGGATGATTTTTAGGCATTAAAATGGGATGGCGAGCCTTATAATCGATAGCGGCCTTTTGAAGTCGGCCACCCACTTGCATGAGTCCTTGAGTGTCAAGGAATGGACAAAGTCTCTGTATTTGATCACTGCATTCCTTGCCTTTGCGGAGGTTCTTGAGGCCCTCAGCGAAGGCTTCCTTTTGCACAAGCGTGCAAATTTTGTTTTGAGCTGCTGCAATCTCCTCAAGCGATAAGGGTCCATGCAGATTTGACAGAGAGCTATCGATTTTTCTTGCTCTAATGTTGTTGACAAAACGTAGTATGTAGGCCATCACGCGTTTCAGAGAAGGCCACCAGGAGAAGCGCTGGAAGAAATCCCAGGTTGCAGGTTTCTCGTTGAGGTGAAGACTTGTCGCTGATTCAGGTTTCATAGCACCTTTGATGAACTCATCTTCTCGTTTAGTTGGGTCCTTTCTAGAGATGGGCCATTCTGATTTTGGTCCACTGAGCCATTTTGGGCCGGACCACCATATTTCAGCGTTCATCAGCTCTGCTGGCAGCAAACCTCTAGACGCACAGTCTGCAGCGTTCTCTTCTGATGGTACATGTCTCCAGGACTCTGGTGATACGTTTTCTTGAATCTCAGCAACTCTGTTCCCCTCATAGGTCTTGAGGCGATAAGCTGGAGTTTGGATCCAACCCAGGGCTACGGTGGAGTCCGTGAAGGCGTGGTTTTCTGCGATTTCGAAGTCCTCTGCAAAAATTGATTTTGCATATGCCAAAAGTTTTGACAAGAGGTGAGCTCCATTGAGCTCTAATCGAGGTATGCTTAAGGTTTTGAGGGGCGAAACTCTGTTTTTAGCCATGAATAATCGAACTTTTGAGTCTGTAGTACTTCTGATGTAGATTACGGCAGCAAATCCTTTTTCTGAACCATCGCAGAATCCGCAAAGCTCTATAGAAGTGCAATTTTCTGACACGAGAAGTCTATCAATGAGAATATTCTCAAAGAGTGGCAATTCTGTGGTGAATTGGTTCCACAGGCACAGAGTTTCTGAGGGAACCGGTTCGTCCCAGTCGAGCCCTTTAGTCCAGATGATTTTCATAAAAGTTTTACACCATAGACTAGTTGGGGCTAAAAAGCCGCACGGGTCGAAAGAAATGGATCGTCAATAAGCGCAGGATCTTAAAATAATGATTATTGCCACAAGGTATGATCCCCTTCCATCTCTGAATACTGCATTTTAAGTTTTACGTAAGTATTCCATGTGCAATATCCGAAAAAATGGCTCCAATCTAAGGAAACGCAGATTTCTTTCGAATTTTATCGATGGTATGTGGCAACGTCGCGCCGCGGTGGGAGGCTGTATATAGAGTACCTGTATAGCGAGAGTATGGACAGATCGCTTCATGGAGGGCTTAGGGCCCAAAAGTGCAGCCACCCTTCTAACCAACTTCTAACGCACAAAATTTCACTGCCAGTCTGCAGATTCCAATTCTAACCATGATGGCAAAGAATGTACAGAAATGAGCGTTCTTCCGCGAAATTGAGTAAATTTATGCAAAAACTGAGTCAAACACGTGCTTAATAAACGACGGTTCGTAACATAGTATTAGTAATAGTATTAGTAAATCGTTCTGGATAATTGAAATTCATAGGTTGGCTGCATTTCTGGGCCCTAACTTTATTCGCAGAAGCATCGGTGAAGGCCTGATGGATTTTCGGAGTTTCACATCTGTCCATACTCTCGCTATACAGGTACTCTAGCTGTATAGATAAACACATGGACATAATCACTAGTAATGTGGTCATAACGTATGAAAATTCAAGGTTTGCTGAAATTTGCTCAATGAGCTCGGTGAGGAACAGCCTCCAAATACTGAAATAGGTACTCGGTTTTTTGTGTTTTCCGGGGGATAAAATATGGCAACATCGGCTTTTTTGGGAGGCTTTGAATCCAAAAACTTTTTTAGAGGAAGTATTTGACCATCTACGTACATTGTTCGCCAAAGGAGTTCAATTTTGGTGTAAGATGAGTCGCCCTTTTTAAACCATTTTAAAAAATGATGAAAAACAGGAAAATTATATTAACAAAAAAAAAAACAAAAACAAAAAACAAAAAACATTTTAAACAATGAGCTCAATGTTTAAAAGCAACAAAAATTGGCAAAAGTGACCCTCTTACACCTCTAATGAACATACCTGAAGGACTTTTTACTCCTACAATGGGATCATTGTGAAACAGCGCGTCAAATGCCGCGACATTTAAGTCGAGCGACGGTCGAGCAGCGGTTTGACTACAAAATGCTAAAATCGCTGATTTTTGCATTTTGAGAGCTAAGAACGAGGGATTCTGATCCTCGTGGGTCCAAACCGTTATTTTTCTCTTAAAATATAGTATCAGAAGTCTCATTATCCGCATTTGCGACTTTTTACCTCGATTGCATTTACCGAAAAAAAATCTGCAAGATCGCCAAGATTGCCAAGATGAGAAATCGGTGAAACATCTTAAGTACCTTGCGGGACCACTCAGACTTTAGCTACGACCCTGAGATTTGTTTGTGTTTTTTTTTCTAACTATGAGACAACTTTTTGGCAGGTATCTCTATTGGATTTCGCAATTTTTTTTTTTTGTAACGTCCAAAATGGGACACCCTACTGTTCAAACGCGTTCAATGCCTGGGCGGCAGCCATTATGGCCGCCATTTTGACTTTTGGAGAACTTCAATCAGCTTATTTTGTTATTTGGACCTCATTTTTGGAATCTACGACCCCAAAAACCTATACAGTGACAGCTCATTCGACGATATTTGTCTCAACAAAATATTTCACGCCTTTTGGCCGCCATTTTGATTTTTTTGGGCTTCAATGGATCCGTGGTAAGTTTTTGACATCATAGGTGAAATCTACGACCCAAAGAACCCTACCAAGGACACTCTACTTGGCACTTTTACATACGTATCGCAGTTTTGACCCTATCTTGGAGATTTTGGCGGCCATCTTGGATTTGGGGCATCCCTTTGGGTCGGAGAGTATTTTGGACCTCAAATTCGGATTCTACGACCAAAATTACACAAGAATTGACCCCAGTCATGACATCAAAATCAAATTCCATAATTTTCACCCCCCGAGCCCCCATTTTGGCCGCCATCTTGATTTTGGGGGGTTAGACGCAAAATTGAGCTTGACAACATCGAAATTCTTTTTTTACGCATCGAAATGAAGAGATTAAGATATTTTCCACACTTGCTTCACTTACCGTTCCACGGGAGTACATAAGAACCCGGACTAAAGTGGGAACCGTCCATTTTAAGATATAGTCTATTTCTTGCCCTGCCATTATTATTCTACAAGTTAATTAAGGAGTGAGAATTTTATAATGTTTTCTATGAAATCTTCAAAATATAGTGATAAAAAATTTGCAACTACTACAAAATTGGCTCGCGAAGCGAGCCGAATGTCACTCGCGTAGCGAGTGACCGGGGGTCCAGGGGGCGTAGCCCCCGGCTAGGCGTGATGGGCGCGCGAAGCGCGCCCAGAACGGCTAGTATACGTATAAGTCTCCGATGTGGTTTGGCATTCAGCATACGAGTGAACTGAAATCACACATTTCTTCATGTTGGAAAGGACGAGTACCTAAGTCACTTTGAACTTTAAATAATATTGAATCAATGAGAATAAGAATAATGAGAAGAACTTGATCACACAACATGAATGCCACTGATAAATGCTAATGACTCAGAACTTAGACACTTTCGCGAATAATTAGTGATTGCAAGTAAACAAACACGAACAACAAAAATACCTACTGATTTACTGATTAGTGATTACTGAAACTGATAAGAAAACCGTTACGACGGTACGACCGTTACTTCACCACTTCCACTTCACAACGAACGACAACGATGACGACGGCATCAACGATGGCAGTGCGATCACGTCATAAAAGATGGCTGTTAAGAATGTCGTTTTCCGCGCGAAAATTCAAAACCGTCGTACAACTTCCTTCGGCGTGTGATATAATATATTTCTCGATGCGATGAAGTGTTACAAGTTCACCGTGCTTATTTTATTCCCCCTTTTTTTTAAAAGGAAAAACCTTCAAGCCGTTAATAGTGTTTAATTTACTTAAAATAAATTTAGACGAATATAAAAATTAGAACATCGAACAAAAAAAAGCAACAAGTTAACCTTTTTTACCTATTCAAATATCCGCCTCCCGTGGGTGAGTACATATTTACGACCCTGTTAATTTTTTTTGGAAATAATGACAACCTTTAAAGCTTCAGAAATCATCACCTCCTAGCCACTTAACCATAGAATAATATCAAATTTATAAATTTACAAAATAATTTCAAATTTCGCGGGGAAAAAGAAACAAGTCCACTTCGAACAAGTGACTACACGCAATGTGGGAGATAGCGTGACATCTGGTTATTCTATGACTTCGGAAGAAAACGCGCGCTCTTAGAACAAAGACGCGACAGGGAGCGGAGTTCAATCGTCGACATCGGCAGAAGTCGAATTCGAAAAAAGGGCAGTCGTCGACTCGAAGCGAACGGGTCGAATGGTTCCGCGAACTGCCGCGAATGCCATGAACATTCGCCGGGGCGAGTTCGGACGAGTTTGTTATTGTTTCTCATTGAACTAACCCCTTTTGAGGACATTAGTAATAGTGGAGAAAGTTCGGTACTCGGGCTGCATGAAAAGTCCATGAAAGGTACTCCCTGGGAGTTCGGTACTCGGACTGCACATCTGTCACAAATAGTACTAACACCATAGAGAAAACTAACATGTATACGAAACTCACCATCCAACACCCGACCATTCCAACAACACACCGTAAAACTAGACGAATCAAAAGTCACTTCCGTTTCCGGTAGAGACAAATAGTTTCCGGTTATTTTCCGAGCGTCAAGCGGGAATAGTAAACAACGCGCCGTAGTTAACGATCCCTTTTTTAAAGTTTTATCCCAATCGACATGGAGACTGAGGTTTTCAGACACCGCAAACGAGTTATGTGATTGCCGACTTACATCGTCGATATATATAACATAACGTAACCTAGCCTAACCTGACCTAACCTACCTAACCTACCTAACCTAACCTAACCTAACCGAACTAACCTAACCTAACCTGACCTAAACTAACCTACCTAACCTAACCTGACCTGACCTAACCTAACCTGACCTAACCTAACCTGACCTAACCTAACCTACCTAACCTAACCTAACCTACCTAACCTAACCTAACCTAACCTACCTAACCTGACCTGACCTAACCTAACCTGACCTAACCTAACCTGACCTAACCTAACCTGACCTAACCTAACCTACCTAACCTAACCTACCTAACCTAACCTACCTAACCTAACCTGACCTAACCTAACCTGACCTAACCTAACCTACCTAACCTAACCTAACCGGACCTAACCTAAGTTACCTTAAACATAAGATTTTTTTCCACTGTTTTCTGACAAGAAAGAAGTGTCATTTTTTGTTATTTGGAATACGTTTAATTTTATAAATTTGTTATATTAAAATTGAATCATGGTGCAAATAATTGTTTTACATCCCCAAATCATAAACTCCTCAACCTGTACGAAATTATGAACATTTCTCAAATTAACCGCCCCAAAAACATACAAATGAAAACGAAACCAACTCCTAAAAGGTACCTGAAATGATGAATTTTTCAAATTAACCGCCCCAAAAACATACAAACGAAAACGACACCAACTCCTACAAGGTACCTTTCATAGCCTTTCCATGCAGTCCGAGTACCGAACTCCTATGGAGTACCGTTCATGGACTTTCCATGCAGCCCGAGTACCGAACTTCACCCGAATTGACTACCGACACAGTTTCCTTTGCTTCAATCTGCTTTTGCGCAGTTCCTCATACTGTAACGTGACAAGACTGAGTCATAGAAGGGTGCCTCGGCTCCCTACTAAAGAGAGACAGGGTGCTGAAAACACGAACACAAAAAGATAAGAGGATGAAACACTAAGTATACTTGACTGCAAAAGTGAAAGAGCCGGCTGAGGCCCAGCCTCAAAGAAGTACAACTGGAACTTCTCACACTAGTCCTAATCGGAACATTTTAATTCAAACATGGAAAAAGTTATGACATAGGTACCTATCGAGCATTCTTTTTGCACATCGCGGTAGGACGTGATACTTTCAAAGACGAGAAAAATCAAGTTTATTTTCCATGAAATTAAAAAAAAAATTAGGCATTTTCACCGCAACTTGTTTCTGAAAACACAGAAATGAGACATTGATTTTTACACGCAACTTCATAAGAGTTTTTCACTTTCATTGAAGAAATTTGAAGTTCATTTTATAAATCCTTCCATTATAAGGGGATGCATAATGAAGGTGACATCACTTAACCACAATCCTATCTGCAGTTGCATCATTTCAGATGTTCTTAAATTTTTTACTATTTTGAAGCATAACGGACCAGTACATGAAGAAAAATTGCATGTAATGCACCGATTCTGAGATGCTATCAATCCATATTCCTTGCACAATGGAAATTTTTCTAGGTTCACCATTGATGTGTATGTCTAATCACATTAAAAGATAAAAATAAATAAAAGAAGCCACTTAGCGCCCCAGCTGGGTCTTATTAGAAAAGATATTAAAAAAACTTAAATTCCCTCCAAGTATCAGAATGGAAAAATCCTGAAGACCTTTCTCTTCAAATCATGGTGCAAAATTAAGAGGAGAACGTTTCTCCAAAGTTCATTTTCAATTAAGTCTATTATTGGACATAGCCTTTCTCTGATGAAGAAAAGGAAGACATTAATGGTGACGCTAGGCTTTTATTGCTCATCAGTCGAGGTCAAATTAAAAATCGAGACCTGTTTACTTAGGTATCTACTTTAAGGGTCAGAAACAAAGCATAAATTTAGTTTAATTTACAACCATTGATGGAATTTCCTGATCCATTATGGCTCTCGTTCTGCTAAGAGAGCTACTTAAACTTAGAGGTCTTTAGTGTCGTCCACGGCAAAGACAAGCAGCCTAACATGAGGCCAGAGCCGGATTTAGGTTTTTGCCGCCCGGTGCCCAAAAAATTTTTGCCGCCCCCCCCCCCCCCCCCCCCCTCCCGGACTGGGTAATATCGTATAGAAACACGCGATGCGCACGAAATGTAAGTTTCGAAAACACGGCAAAAGCGGAATCCGATTGTCCGATTGTCAGAAGAATGCGCATCTATGCAGGAAAGTGTTGTAAACAAATATTTTAGGTGGAGGTAATGCTTTTTCAAGGTTTGAGGCTAGTTTGAGGATTTGAGACACGAAAATGAAACATAGTAAAAAATTAAATTAAATGTTGATGCTAAAGTGCGAAACCTCGTATTTCCGTCGCGATGTTTCAGATTTTCCGCTTCTATTTTATTTTTTCAAAGAGAAAGAAGCAAATTTCATAACCTGAGATTCGTAATCAATCAAATATCTAGAATATTCTGCTTAAGAAATTATGGGCATTAGAAATTACGTTGACCACTTTTTCATAGAATGAATAAAGTATAACAGGAAATCTGAAGCGTCGCAAACGGAGATTCGAGGTTTCGCACATCGGTCTTCAATGTACCTACTCAAGTTTTCGAAAAACTTACGGATTAATATAGTTGAGAAGAAGAGAGAGAAAATTTGAAGGGCAGAGATTTTCACCGAGGCATTGAAAGCTCTAGAAATTTTTCTTCCTCGCCTTAGCACGCGCGAACTTCTCTATTATGTCCTCGAAATCCAATTGCATGGTGATGTCGGATTCCATTGACATGATTGCGACATTTACGAGTCTCTCCTGCTGCTGAGATGTCCGTAGATAATTGTGGACTCGCCCCATAGCGGAGAAAGATCGTTCCGCCGAGCAATTAGTCACTGGTACAGTGAGGTATATATGTAATGCAATTGAAACATTTGGGTATACGTCCTGCAAATTTTTTTCGATCAAAAATTGATAAAGTTTTGACAAGGACAGGTCTGTAAGGCCGAGAGCTTCAGAATTTGAAGTAGTTGAGGCAGCTAACTGATTTAAGTAACTCTTCAAATGAAGGCACTCTTCGAAAAGAGAGCTTTCAAGGTCTTCTTTATAAGCCTGTATTAACTGGGCTGTTGCTTCTGAAATCTGTGCACTCTCAAGGGAAGGAAGTTCGGTGAGAAAACTAAATTTAAGAGCAAACTCCCTATAGGCTGCAGCCCTTTCCCTTACGTCATCAATCAAAGTCTGCAAAATGATATTGAAGCTCTGATTAGCTAGTTCTCCGTTGATTTCTTCGTCCGCCTGGACTTCCTGCTCTTCCTCATCTTCAGAGTCGTCAAAAAATCTCTTTCTTCTCCTGTGCCGTTTTGGCCGTTCATCGGCCTCCCCGCTTTCATCTCCGGTGTCATCATTTTTGAAAGAACGAAGCTCGCGGTGTTTTTCTTTGGCCGTTTCGAAATAAGTCGGAAATGATGTCTTTAATTCTTCCAAAAAACCGACTAGGGAGTCGTACAGAGAGAGAGCTCTTGATACATGCATCTGTTTACTTTGAATATCATGTAAAATTTTTCCAAATCGAAGGAAAATCGCCTTCCAAACGATGGACATAAAAATGATATCGAAACTTCTCAGCTGCCGCAAAAAAGCTCTTGCTTTGATGCGATCGACCTCTTTTAAAGATTCATCATCGGCCAAACATTGAAGAGTTTTGGCCAGAGATTTAGCACTCGAATTCAGAGCTTCACAAGCTTTTTCGCGAGCATTAAATCTTGTGCTGCTCAAAGTTTTCAGTGTGCGACTGTCTTTCTCCTCTTCGCAAAAAGATAAAAAAATAGCCCACCGGTGAGTGGAGCTAGAGATAAAATTGTATACACTTTGCAAAAAATCAAAATAAACTACCGTCATTTTACAACTTTCGGCTGCTGAAGAGCCGCTTAGATTCATAGAATGGAGAGCACACGGAACGTACGTTATTACAGAGTTGGCAGCTTTCAAGCGCGCTTGTAACCCTTTAAATTTCCCACTCATGTTAGCAGCGTTGTCGTAAGATTGACCCCGACAATCTTCAATCGATAAATCAACAAAAGCTAAGTATTTAAGCACACTCTCTGCCATTTCTTCTCCCGTGTGACCGCAATTTTCTATGAAAGTTAAAAATCGTTCTTCGGGTATGCCAGTAGTGTTAACGTAGCGAACAAGTAGGGTGAGCTGATCTTTTTTATTTAAATCACGAGTGGAGTCAACAATGACCGCGTAATATTTTGCAATTTTCACTAATTTAACCACGTGTTCTAGGACAGATTTTCCCATAAGTTCAATCAGTTCCTCGTAAATAGTCGAAGAGAGGTAAGAAACGTTGCCTCTACCGGTTGAACCGTGCCGAGCTATATGATCGGCTAGAAATGGATCATATTCACTGATCAGTTCTAAACACATCATGAAATTTCCATTTGATACCGAGCCGAATGTCTCATCAGTGCCGCGGAATGCAAGCCCTCGAGAGGCTAACTTTTTAATCACTGACACTACTCTTCTGAGAACATTTTTCCAATATTCTTGTTCTTTAGTAATTTGGACACGGAGCTCATGGTCTATGCGTCCAATTTCATTTTTGCAATCCCTGAATTTAATGAGGCAATCTCTGTGAGAAGAAGAATTTTCATGATCCGCGATTCTATCTCTAGCGTGAGCCCAATCACTAAACCCTGTTTCGGATGAAAATTTCGTTGCACCTCTATTGAAAAGCATACATGGAGCACAGTAAATGGATCCCTGGCTAGGCGAATACACAAGATTTGCACGGGAAATGGATATGCCGTTTTGTAACTTTCTCTTGAAAAATTCCAAATTACAATATCTTTTCCTGACCCGGTCACCGTCCGTGTAAGTACGTGCTGATTTTAAAAAATCTCCATCAATATTCTGATTAAAGTCATTTTTCAAAAAAAAATTCACAGTTTCTTCATTAACTTTCCAAAAAAAGGGGTCATCACTGGGCCTTTCGCACTGCGTAAATGAAGCAGAACTGCTGTCAGCAATTCTGTATGGAGCGGGAGCCGACATGACTGCAGCAACGTCGCCGCCCTCTGAAATCGATAAGCTTGGCACCACCTCTGGACACTGGGCCTCTTGGGGTCTATCAGCTGCTGAATCTGTGCAGACGAAGCTATCACCTATGCCATCATTGCCATCACCTATGCCATCATTGCCATCACCTATGCCACCACCACAACAACCACCACCACTACCATTATCATCAGCTTCATCATCACAGTCACCCGAAATGACATAATTTTCATTGTGACGGCTACTAATGGCTTCACTATCATCAGCTTTAGCACGCTTGTTGGAAGAAAAAAATAAGTCTAGCTTACGCGTTTTCTGGAGCACATCTTGTTCTCTTCGTTCCTTTTCAACCGCCTTTCTTTTACTTTCGGCTCCACTGGGTCTTTTTCTGAATCCACTAGCTTTACCAGTCATTTCAAAACAAAACTGATGACGTCGGAACAAACATCAATCACGACTTAAGATATTCTGATTGAGATATAATGTCAATGCCGAACACTCTCGCACACACAAAACGCCGAAAATTCAATTATTACGCCGAGGATCGAGGATGCAATAAGTAATTAACACCCGGTTGATCGCGCACGTGCCACGAACAGCATCAGACTACTGGACGAGGAGTAGAAGGATGGGGGGGGGGGGGAGGGGAAGTTGAGCTGTCTGCCTGGGGACTGTCTGGTGCCGGCCGCTGGCGCCGCTGGCGGCGATCGCGATCTCCGATGAAGGCGCGATTCCGCTGGGCGTTCGCTAGCCGAATTTCGGCGTCGAATTGGACGCAACACCGCTCTCGGAGCAATGCTGCATCACGGAGTCATTTTTTCGATTTTCGTGAAGGAAAGTTTTCGCGGTGGCAAATTCGTACCACGAAAAAAAAAATAAAAGAAACGAAAGAAAAGATCGAGTCTTACGAGCACGAGGCAATAAAGTCGCTGCAAAAGGTGGCTCTCCCCTCATAGTTCATAGAGCATAAATACAAATAAAATTCTGTGTAATTTTGCAGAGAGAGTCAAAAAATGGTTTCTTACTTACTAGGCGGCAAAATTTCCGCCTTGAAGTGGCGCATGATTTTCAGAGTGAGTGGATTGAGATGACTATCACCCGAAGATGGAACCAATTCGAAATGGAAGTCCGTGCCCCACTGCCCCGCCGCTTCCCAGTAGTTTTTCCCTAATTTTTTTCTCTCTCCTTTCTTTTTCTATGAAAAAAAAAAAAAAATCCGAAATTTGCCGCCCCCAAAAATTTGCCGCCCGGTGCCATGGCACCTTGGGCCCCCCCCTTAATCCGGCCCTGCATGAGGCTCCATTGCAACAAACGATAAGATAAAATGAAAAGTAAAATAAAATGAAAATGCACAATGGTGAACTAGGTTCGATTGGTTCGGTGCGTTCGGGCATCGACGTATGACCGTTCGCGAATCGACCTCTGACCGTTCGCCACGAATCGACCATGTTCTGAGTTCTAGTTCGTCTTCGTTACCTACCGCGTGAGCGTGACTGTCAGACCTCCACACAGGTCAGTCATTCCCGAGGACGAATTTTGGTACTCTACTGCGCAGTGACGTAGTATTGAGTGCATACAATGTATTTCTTATGGGTGCACTCAATAGTACGTCACAATGAGTGCTGCGAGTTAGGGCCGGGCGGGGGAGTGGATTTCAAAAAAGCTGCGCAATGACTGACCTGTGTGGATTGGTCTTGGTGACTGTGATTGCCACTATTGCCAAGGGTGAGTTATGTATTAAAATTGATTATCTTGTTCTTGGGTTTATTTCATTATTTGTAGGCCTTTTGGGCTTTTGTCTTAACAGTGATTTGTCTCAGGCTCTCATGGTAAAGTGTAACCCACGGAATTCAATATTAATTTCACTACTTCCAGGTCAATTATTGAATCTTTTGTGAATGATGAATCCCTCAGTATCGTCGCAATGATTTTTATTCATCAAGGCCATTGAATATCCACTCGCACTCAACAGTAAAGGACACCGCAGATATAACAGCATATACTGGAATAGGCTGTTACCGCTCCCATCTGCTTTTTGGATTCTCCGTACCCTGCGGGGCGATTATCGAAATGACATCAACTCTATGTCGCGGTTTTGTTGTGTTGCACTGAGAGGACTCAGTCGAAGGTGCGGCAAGACAAAGCAGCGACATAGAGTCGATATCATTTCAATAATCGCCCCTCAGGTCGGTAGAGCTGAAGCATCCTACTTATGTTGAGACAAAAGTCAAGTATTGTTTAGGTCACCACTCATCAGTGGTGCCATCTGACTGCATGTATTAACCTGTTCAGTGGTGCTGATTCTGAGGTAATCGGAGTCTTGACATTTGTCTCTAGCCGCAATCAGACGCTGAATTTAGCACCTGAATGTGGAAGTCAACAGTCATCGCCCAACGGCTGAAATTTAGCGAATTCGAGTTATTTTCATCCAGATGTGTATCAAATCTACTCGAATAGTTCAGACAAATTCAAAATTGGTCCGATGGTTGCTGAGAATCGTTGCTGAATTTTGCGCGTGATGCGCAAAATTCAGGCATCGGGCCGATGACTTCCACATTCAAGCCACATTCAGCGTGTGATTGCGGTGTCTACTTACGATGCTTCTGCTCTAGAATAACAGCCTACAAGCATGGACACCTTTCATGTGTGTCCAGCCACCGCGATTTCCAGCCATAGGCTGTTAATTGTGCCATGTCCTCAATTGAGCTGCAGCTGGTTGTGTCTTTGAACTTTCTCTTTAGAGATCCGAGACTGAGAGACTGAGACTGAAGATGTTTTCTTGTGGTGGTTGTCAAACCTTCAGGTTGGAATTCCCTAGGCTGCCATTTTGATCTCCGATCGCCTTTGATCAATCGGAATTTAGAGCCCTTGTTAGACGATCAAATTCCCGAACCAATTCTGATCAAAGTAGCATCAAAGTGTCCGGAGTCATCAGTCTTCAACTCATTAATTTGCTTCATTTTTAAATGAAAACTTGACAGAGATGTTTCCTGTGGCAGGAATGATGAATGGTGGCACTCCGTTCTGACCTTACTTTGAACAAAAAAGTGCGGCCTGTCAAAATTTGATGGTAGATGGTGACCACCAATCATCAGCATGTCTACTTTGATCAGAATTGGTTCGGAATTTGAATTTTGATCGTCTATCCAGGGCTTTACAAACTGCGTCAAGTATTGTTTAGGTCATCACTCATCAGAGGTGCCACATGACAGATTGATTGATTGATAGAGGTGTTGTCAGCTAAGTTGACGGTTGTTTACTTTCGGTTTGCAAGCAATTTGCAAGCGCCAACGACGAATTTGGGCCTCTGAACAAAGCGGCTTCTCGAAAACGGCGGAGTATTGAGCTTCGGGACCCAAACTTTCACAGGGTAAATCGACCCCAAAGAATCGAATGGAAATATTTTCAGCCCCCCAAAATGGCCCCTTGGGGGGGTTTTGGGGGGGAGCCCCCCCGTTTCTCGCAATTTTCAAATGAGAAGGGTATGTTTTGACTTTGGATTCGGAATCTACGGTAAAAAATAAGAACATTTTGTTCTTTGCACTTTTTCCCTAAACCCCCATTTTTTGGAGTTATGGGGCATTTTTGGGGCAATTTTCAATTCGACGCTGTAAGCGGCCAAATCATCCAAATTTCAAAATCTAAAAATCTCCTGAGAGGAGAGGTCAATACCTTTTTATTGATGTGCCACATGACCCCTGTTGCTCCAAAATTTTGGGGGCCACGACCCCCCAAAAATTTTGGGGCTTTGGAGGGCCATGAGTCGAAAATTTCGAAAGGCAAGGGTATGTTTTGACTTCAGATTTGGATTCTACGCGAAAAGTTACGTAGAATTGATATGACGCATGGCCTGTTTGCTCCAAATTACAGAAGAACCCCATTTCCCCATAAGAAGCCGTGTATTTTTGGACAAAATAAGGGGTAAAAAAAAATTTGAGCAAACAGGCCATGCGTCATATCAATTCTACGTAACTTTTCGCGTAGAATCCAAATCTGAAGTCAAAACATACCCTTGCCTTTCGAAATTTTCGACTCATGGCCCTCCAAAGCCCCAAAATTTTTGGGGGGTCGTGGCCCCCAAAATTTTGGAGCAACAGGGGTCATGTGGCACATCAATAAAAAGGTATTGACCTCTCCTCTAAGGAGATTTTTAGATTTTGAAATTTGGATGATTTGGCCGCTTACAGCGTCGAATTGAAAATTGCCCCAAAAATGCCCCATAACTCCAAAAAATGGGGGTTTAGGGAAAAAGTGCAAAGAACAAAATGTTCTTATTTTTTACCGTAGATTCCGAATCCAAAGTCAAAACATACCCTTCTCATTTGAAAATTGCGAGAAACGGGGGGGCTCCCCCCCAAAACCCCCCCAAGGGGCCATTTTGGGGGGCTGAAAATATTTTCATTCGATTCTTTGGGGTCGATTTACCCTCTGAAAGTTTTGGTCCCGACGCTCAATTCTCCGGCGTTTTCGAGAAAAATATGGTGGACGGGTGGTCTGGATCACCCTGTATGTACTCCTTCGGTCGAGGTATCACGGAGGAGTTTCTTCCATTCCCCATGAAGCGCGATCCCCCCCATCGTGCGGATGAGGCAACCTGAACTTTTTGCCAAAGCAGCCTTTCCTTGAAATAGCGTTTTTCTGGATTAAGGGTTGGGTAGGGTGTTTCTCATTCTTTAAATATTCGAATTCGAAGAGGTACTGGTCTTAAAAGTTGATGTGTGGATAGATCAGAAGCCTTGTACAGGGAAAAAAATTCAAAACAATTTTTCAGCGGTGCTCAAACGACTTAAGTGACGCAGGTTGAAATTTGTGATTTTTAGATTTAATAACACTGTTTTCCCATGGAAAACGCCGAGCTGTGTGCCCAAAGGCCGAAAATTTCGTCAGTTTTGGTCGTATCTGCATCACAAAAGCCGCAAAACGCCCGAGAAAGGCGCGCGCAACGTGATACACTAAGAGAGTGTGTTCCATTGCGCGACGAAGATTACGCACTAAAAGACGTTTTAATAATTTAAACGATTCATTTATTCTTCTCTTCTCTTCTCTCCTTCCGTCCATCGAGATACAACATTTTTCGGACTCACTGACGCGAACGGCTCGATGCTCTCAGTGAAACGGTGCCTTTTTATCCCTGACGCCAGCTTCAGTTTTACCAGTGGACCCATTTTACCACATAGGTACAAGTCAGACTCTTTCGATTAACTACGCTGCATCTATATCATGGTTGCTTTTATTGTAAGCTTACCATATGATTTGGATTAAAATGGAAATGCAATTGGATGGAAAAATTTGAATTAAGTTTTGCTTTAAAACCATGTTGTCATGTGGGTGTTATTCTCGGGTTTTTTTTTTTTTTTTTTTTTTTTTTTTTTTTTTTATACCTTAGAGGTAATCCACACTTCTTGTTTACGCATCGAGCCGGTCGCGTCAGTGAGTCCGACAAATGTTGTATCTCTGTCAATGGACGGAAGGAGAGAAGAGAAGAACAGATGAATCGTTTAAATTATTAATCCTGCACCCCGTATCTCGGCTCCCATTGCATAGATTTTTGTAAAACTTTCGAATTTTCAGTCCTATTTTCGAAATATGTAAATCGTAGATAACGGATGTGGCCTAAAATGCTATCTCGGCTCCTATTGCATCGGTTTTAGTAAAACTAGGTATCAGGGCGTATTTTTCGACGAAAAACTCGAATTCTCTGTCACTTTTTCAAATATCTAAATCCAAGATGGCGGATGTGACCTAAAATGCTATCGACTTCTACTGCATCCATTTTCGTTAAGATAGGTACGAGGGGATATTTTTCGACCAGCAACTCGAATTTTCAGTCCAATTTTCGAAATTTTCAAATCCAAGATTGTGGATGAGGCCCAAATTGTTGTTCTACCTTCTGATTTTGATAAATTTATTTTTGTTTAATTTGGTCCCTTTGTCTCAAGTAGCCTATGATTTGTGCTTAAACTCTCTCATTGAGTCGGATTAATATTCACTTTATTCGCTCAAGGTGCTTTCGATAGAATTATTTCAAAGTATAGTATATTGTAAATATAGCATATATGTAGTATAATTAGTATGTTGTAATGGTAAAAACTGTCAAGGGACAGCCATTGATTTTTCACGGAACTCGCATGCTTTGTAACAGGGGCCAAGTCTGAAAGGCGTAAACAATTGTAGTTGTAGCATTGTCTGATCAGTAGAAAGTGATTTGTAATAGCACGGATCTGATTGCCACACTGAAAAAAAGTTCTGTTGTCACAATATTTCGCAACCAGATTTTCCGGTTGATTTAACCAGAATTACAGTTGACTCAACCAGAATTTGGTAGAGTCAACCAGACGTCTGGTTGAGTCAACTGTAATTCTGGTTGAATCAACCGGAAAATCTGGTTGCGAAATACAACCAGAAATTCTGGTTTGTGACAACAGAACTTTTTTTCAGTGCACTGACACTTTTGAACCATCCCTTCCTCCCTTAATTTATTCTTACCAAGTCTGCTTTTTGTTTACAGGAAATACTTAGCAAGAACCTAAAGTAAATCGTCCAAACTACAAACTGAAGGGAAATACTTAGCAAGAATTAAGAAAGTAAATCGTCCAAACTACAAACAGAAGGTAAGCACAAGTTTTAACCAATTCTGTCGAAAATAGGAAAATAATATTAAATTAAATGCTAATAAACGATAAAAAGCTGGCATACATTATCTTTTTGCACCCGACTCCCCCCCCTCCCACTAAATGAGGCTGAAGAGAGGTGAGAGAGAGATATTCAGTAGTAAATGCGAGTTTCAAGTGCTGGTTGGCTAGTTTGCGTTCTAGAGTCTTTGAATATTTTCTACAGCTCTTTAGTGTATTTGGCGGTAAAAGAGGCTTGATTTGGCTATTAAATATTAAATCATAGAGGTGGGGGGGGGGGGGGGGTGCGAAAGAATAATGTACGCCAGCGTCTTATCGTTTATTAGCATTTAATTTATTTTAATTTTCCTATTTTCGACAGAAATAAAAGTAATTTTGCACTAATGATAGATCATTCTTTAGGTGGAAGGAGCTTTTGACCTTTCTGTATCCGTTATCAGCTGAAGTGGGCACGAGGGGAAAAGGTAGGAAGGGGGGTGGCACGCGAATATACACTCCGCGCGCTTCGAAAATAGCGCGCCACGCCAACTTTCAACGGTCATAACTTTTGAACCGTTTGTTTCCCCAAGTTGAACCATAGCTCGTTTTAAAGCTTGAATCAAGGGCTTTCATTAAAATTGGTTTTTGTAATGATTCCTTTTGAAATTATGCTTTTTAAAGGAAAATTCGAAAAACTGAATGTTTTGGGCTTGAAAAATCAAACAATGATTTTTGCACACTGAAAAATTACCAAAAACAGATTTTAATATGCACCAAATGAAAGGTCTTGTTGAGAGCTTTCGTTTGAGCCCAAGATCAAGTTGATGCTTTGTTTTGTTCTATTCAAGAGTGGATATTTAGGCTGCTTATCGTTATATTTGTATGACACTTGGTATCCGGGGGTATTTCGGTACGAGAAAATCGAAACTTTCATTGGATTTTGGAAATTTCAAAAAACCTTATAATGGCGGCGAAAAAATGACGGGAAATCCATATCACGACTTTTTAACGATGTACTAAATACTTTAAAAATGGCGGCGAAAAAATCGGTGTTATGGCCGGTTCGTTAAAAGATCGCTATAAGATTCGTTCTTCTCATGCCGAAATATACCCCCCGAATCCCAAGGGTAACGCTTCATCCTGTCCACAGTTCATGGACACCACGAACAAAAATCTTAAATTAGTGTGTTAAATGGAGCTGTTGCATGTGTGAGGGATTTGCGATTTGACTATTGTTTCTTATGTAAAAGTTCGCGAGAAACACGATGGTGCCACTGGTTTTCTCTGAAATCAACTCCCAAGCTCAAAAAAAGCTCTCAAAGTGGGGCCAAAATGGAGGGGATATCCTGCCCTACCCTGAGAGTCCACCTCTACATCAAAACAAACTCTCCATGCAAAGATAGGGAGCAAATACATTGACAGGGCTGCCACTTCATTTGGGGACTCCAAAACTGAAAACACGGCATCACTGCCAATGTATTTGCTCCCTATCTTTGCATGGAGAGTTTGTTTTGATGTAGAGGTGGACTCTCAGGGTAGGGCGGGATATCCCCTCCATTTTGGCCTCAACTTGAGAGCTTTTTTTTAAGCTTGGGAGTTGATTTCAGAGAAAACCAGTGACAGCATCGTGTTTCTCGCGAATTTTTACATAAGAAACAATAGTCAAATCGCAAATCCCTCACACATGCAACATCTCCATTAGGAATACTTTCAAAAGCACATGCCACAATGACACGCTGAATGGGGTTGTTGCATGCAGCTGGGATTTCAGATTTGACCACTGTTTCAAGCAAAACTTCTCGCGAAAAAACCGTTTTTCTCATTAGCAAGTACCGAAATCGAGTCGAAAGCTTCGTAGAAGCTCGATAAAAAGTCGCCAAATCGCAGTGAGAAATCGCGATTTCCATTGGCTGTGACGTCAGTTGGTATCCAAGGCCTAATAACCTATCAACTTTGTCCTAAGGTGGAAAAATTGCCTCCTGGGACGCAGATTTTCAGGATTGCAAAAACTCCAATTAGATTGTTCCGCGTGTGTTTTCTTTTTTTTAACCAAATCTTAGAGATGTCTTTGAAAGGGAAGTCAAACGAATCAATAACAGTTAAAGTTTAGAGGTGAAGTTCAAATACTGATCATCGGTATGGCAAGTCTTGGTTCCTCATTTTTTAGTGGGTTAAAAATAGGTAAGGTATAAATGCCTGGGCATGAAAGTTTGACTAGATTTTCGAGCGAATTTATCCATTTAAGTATATTCAGTATGCTGTATTTCTTGCGTAAAACGGACCAATTAAACTTGTTTGCTTCAAGGCATGCAGGTTTTTGAAATTGTAAGGAACACTTTTGCAAAGAACATCAATGCAACAATAAACAGGGATTGACTAATTTTATAAGTTCTGTTTTTGGCGGACTTCTCTTACTTCATGGTGAGTTTACCTCACGGCTCAAATCCATGGATTTAAGACTATGTTTTTTCCCCACAGCTGTTTTATTTCTATTTCCACTTGTATTTCATTTCTCAGTGAAAGATTAAACGCTACAAGGGTTCCCTGAGGTTTTTAACTGCCAAAAAACCCTCCTGGTCTCCGCCACCTGTCTATTACATTTTTTATTTTTTTTTTATTTTCCAGACTAAGTACACCTCTGAAGGGCTTAATGGATGCCAAAAAATCAAAAAAAGGAAAAAGAAGCTCAGTCGTCTCAGGTAAATTTTCCGACCTTCAATACGTAATGCCAGTTGAATTTTATGGTTTGTCGTAGCTATAGAATTTTGAGTTGCAGTGGAATTGCCAATTTCTCGGTTAGATTAGCCCTATACACTATTTTTGTCAACAATCCGAAAGAAGTGTCTGAATTTTTCAGGAGAAAATTTCCTTTGCGTTTTAAGAAGCATGCAAGGAAATTATGGTAATTTGATTCCTTTCATCCCGTCTCTCACATTTGCTCCTCATACAGGGTGATCTAAGTTTAAACCGCCAGACTGCAGGAGCGTATTCTACCGGACAACTTTTTCCACGACGACTTTTACTTTATCGCTCTCCTTCCGGGTAGAGAGGAATTACTGTCATCGGGGGGGGGGGGGGGGGGGGTTAATCTGATTTCATCATTTCTATGAATGCATCTAAAGGTGCCTGGAGTAAGAAAAACCGAAGGAGGGGTATCGTTAAGGGCCTTTTTTGGGCCCACCCTTAAGTAAATTCCTCAACTCTGCGATTTTTTGGTCATTCAAGGACTAGGTATATTTTATGGAATGCATCATGGTTTGATGCCGGTCTATTTCGGGGTCTACCATTCGCCTACACATGGGTCTGAAGGCCAATTTTTGCGAAAAATGCAGAATTTTTGGCATCCGACGCGCTATTTCGTGACGATTCCTTTGGAGGAACAAAAAGTCCCTCAAATATGTTCATTAGGGTTTTAAAAGAGCCACTTTCGCCAATTTTCCTCTATGTCAATAGTCTCATAGCTAGTCGATGTCTCATAGTTATAAAATTTTTTTTAGAATGTTCCTGTTTTTCATCAATATTTAAAATGGCCTAAAAAAGGTGACTCATCTTACCCCAGAATTGAACTTTTTTGGCAGAAAATGGCCGCGGATGGTCCAAACCTTCCTCCAAGACCTTGTTTTTTTCAAGGCCCACCCAAAAAAGCCGGTGTTGCCATATTTTATTGCCTGAATTTACGGAAAATCTAGTATTTCAGAATTGGAAGGCTGTTTCGGAGATTATTTCCAATTTTAAATTGGCCTGGCGGCCATTTTGTCACCGATTTCGACTGCCAGACCAATTCATTTGCGTTATGGGCATAAAATTCTACATGGTGGTAAAATTTCATGCATAGATTGCTCCAGTTAAATTATGTCAAATTTTTTTTTGAAATTTGAAGTCTTATGGCCATTGAACATCACCAATATGACCTGCCAGACCGACTGATCTTCAATCATCAATAAAATAGACATCGAAAAAAAATGGTGGCATTTTTAGATCTTTCCGGTTGAAACTTGTCCCTTTTGCAAATTTCTAATATCCTTACTACTTGCCTCTCCAAGAAGAGAAATGCAGTAATTTAATTTCGCTCCAATTAATGAATTATAGACTAGCTTCCTACTCTCCTTCCCTATAAAATCCTTAACCCTCCATAGCATGCTAATCTTAGCTCTATACTCCTTGGCCACCTTCCCTATATGTTCTTTCATTTTCAGGTCTTCTGATATCCATACCCCTAAATATTTCATCACCCTAACTCTTTCTAATTCGAAGTTCTCTATCATTATCCTACCCGCCCATGTACCAGGCCCTACTTCAAATACCATATATTTAGTTTTCTGTACATTCAGAATCAACCAATTTTTCTTTAACCACATCCCTAGTCTCCTTAGATCTCTACTAATTACCTCAGCCACTTTCCCTACATCTCCTTCACTACTAAAGACTAACGTATCATCCGCAAAAAGGCTCAATTCACACTCCTTCATCACCTCCTTCAGATCATTTATATAAATTAAGAATAAAAGAGGCCCTAATCTACTCCCTTGGGGTACACCCAGTTCTACACACAATTCGTCTGATAGCTTTTCACCCCACACCACTTTCTGTCTCCTATCCTGTAGATAGTTTATAAACCATTTTAAAACTCCATCTACTATCCCTATTTTTTTTAACTTCATTATCAGCATTGGCCTGTTTACAGTTTCAAAAGCCCTTTTTAAATCTAGGAAAACTGCAACAGTAGTTTTTCCTTTCTTTTTCCTCTCCCTCCTTTAAAGCAGCCTCAGTCCTGATAGCCTGCTGAATGGGTTCCATAATGAGCAGAGATAAAAAATTGCGTGCAATTTCATATAAGGTAAAATTTCATGAAAGTATAACTTCTGCAATAGGCTCAGTAGACCGTGAAATGCGTAGAATCAGAAAATCTCAACATTTAACAAAATAAGAGTCAAACTCTTAATTTTATTATAAGATAATTTTATGGGTGGTGTACATTCCTCCTAAGAAACCTGTGTACTTTCATATCATGTTAGATTTCATTTTACATCCCTGATAAGTGATGACAAAAAATCTCTGAAAAGAAGGAATGAATGCTGAGGATGGTCGCTCAAGACTCATTCTTCTGGCTGCTACTTTTTCTCTCCTAGAATGCATTGATAAACGGCGACATTGCAGCTTTTGTCTTAACGGGAGAAAACTTCCTTCATTCGACTATCAGGAATTAATATTAACTTGATAAAAATATTTAAATGTAAATTTTAATTAAGTACGTGGTTGCTTCAAGTCCGCTTATTAAAGTGTGGATCTTGTCCGCGATCCATAAATTCAAAACACGCGCGCAATATGCGCCGCCATCTTAGTTGTTTACATGAAAACGTTGAGGTGCTCGATCCCCGAACATGCACCGCCGCGGTGGAGATTCGGGGTAAATCGCCGAATTCCAACGGTTGACCGTCCAAGTCGCCAGTCGGAAAGATTCCTTCGGGCGACCTCTTGGACTAAAATGTCTGATATCATTTGAGGTTAAGATTTTTTAGGTGCACGTGCGCCCTTGAACTACAACAAGCGAAGTGGTAAATAATTCTGCTGGTAGTTCCCTTTGATTAGTCTCTGACGCATCCAGCTTGCCTTTGAAGCAAGTTTAGTTGCCTGAGTCACTAATGTGAGGAAACATCATTGGGTGTGTTTCTTACGAGAAGGTGCTGTCTTGAAAAACCCCCCAAAAGTATTTAAATTAAATAGGTTTCCGTTAATTCTCTAGGTGATAACCCATCTGATTTTCTTCCAACAGTATGTTATTCGAAAAACAAGGAATGCAAGCATCTGATATGCTTTGCGTGAAGTATCATAAACCCCTGTCATTTTTAAATGGCAATGGATTATCAATTATGAAATAAATTGTTGATGAATTGTCACGAAATTTTGCAATTATATGAGAGAATCTATGCTGCGATCGGGAGTGGCAAGGATTTTGGATTCGTTGAGTTTTTGGGGAGATATCGTAATGGGAATGCTGCAAAACCACGTATGAGACCGAAACCAGGTAAATGCATGTAAATATAGAGTCTGGTTACCCATCTCGGATCTTATAGGCTTGACGGGGTAGCTTACGCTCCTTAAAATGTAGACTAAAAATCAGCCTGAGAAGGGAACTACACACAAATATTAATTTTTAAAATTTATGGTACCTGATCCAGCTTGTTTCAACTATGAAAGGAGGTACCACAGGGCTCATATGAGCAGTTAGAAACTTTTTTTTGAAAAGCGAGGATCCCTACTCAAGCACCCTTTCGTCTTTCAATATTTTCTCATCAAGTATGTTTTTAAATGCAGGTAGAAAAAACAAGGCAGCCCCAATCACTACTAGAGACTTCCCAAACATCCGCTCATTCCCACGAGTACCTCTCCAACCTCTCCATGAAGTATTCAGAGAACAAGCAAGATTTTACTATTCTCTAATAGCTACCTACGAAGTTGCTTTGAAACTATCTGAAGAAGCGATAGCAACCGCTAAAGCAAGGGGTGATGAATACACGATGAAAGCGGATGAAGCAGAACAGTAAGTAGGAGCATTTACTTTTTCCTTCATTTATTCAGGATGCAACAAGCATGACTCTTGCGTTTGCCGAAACCCTTTCATCAAGGAGATCGGGAGAGCCTGTACCGCGTTCATTTCCAAAAGGGATTACTACAGAATTTTACGCATTTTAATAATTTAAACGATTCATTTGTTCTTCTCTTATCTTCTCTCCTTCCGTCCATTGACCGAGATACAACATTTTTCGGACTCACTGACGCGAACGGCTCGATGCTCTCAGTGAAACGGTGCCTTTTTATCCCTGACGCCAGCTTCAGTTTTACCAGTGGACCCATTTTACCACATAGGTACAAGTCAGACTCTTTCGATTAACTACGCTGCATCTAAATCAGGATGGAAAAATTTGAATTAAGTTTTGCTATAAAACCATGTTAGGGTGTGGGTGTTATTCTCGGTTTTTTTTTTTTTTTGACCTTAGAGGTAATCCACACTTCTTGTTTACGCATCGAGCCGGTCGCGTCAGTGAGTCCGACAAAATGTTGTATCTCTGTCAATGAACGGAAGGAGAGAAGAGATGTACAGATGAATCTTTTACTTAAATTATTAATCCTGCACCCCGTATCTCGGCTCCCATTGCATAGATTTTTGTAAAACTTTCGAATTTTCAGTCCTATTTTCGAAATATGTAAATCGTAGATAACGGATGTGGCCTAAAATGCTATCTCGGCTCCTATTACATCGGTTTTAGTAAAACTAGGTATCAGGGCGTATTTTTCGACGAAAAACTCGAATTCTCTGTCACTTTTTCAAATATCTAAATCCAAGATGGCGGATGTGACCTAAAATGCTATCGACTTCTACTGCATCCATTTTCGTTAAGATAGGTACGAGGGGATATTTTTCGACCAGCAACTCGAATTTTCAGTCCAATTTTCGAAATTTTCAAATCCAAGATTGTGGATGAGGCCCAAATTGTTGTTCTACCTTCTGATTTTGATAAATTTATTTTTGTTTAATTTGGTCCCTTTGTCTCAAGTAGCCTATGATTTGTGCTTAAACTCTCTCATTGAGTCGGATTAATATTCACTTTATTCGCTCAAGGTGCTTTCGATAGAATTATTTCAAACTACAGTATATAGTAAATATAGCATATATGTAGTATAATTAGTATGTTGTAATGGTAAAAACGGTCAAGGGACAGCCATTGATTTTTCACGGAACTCGCATGCTTTGTAACAGGGGCCAAGTCTGAAAGGCGTAAACAATTGTAGTTATAGCATTGTCTGATCAGTAGAAAGTGATTTGTAATAGCACGGATCTGATTGCCACTGACACTTTTGAACCATCCCTTCCTCCCTTGATATATTCTTACCAAGTCTGCATTTTGTTTACAGGAAATACTTAGCAAGAACTACAAAGGAAATCGTCCAAACTACAAACTGAAGGGAAATACTTAGCAAGAATTAAGAAAGTAAATCGTCCAAACTACAAACATAAGGTAAGCACAAGTTTTAACCAATTTATTTTAATTTTTTGGCGTACGACATGGCTAACAAGGGGAACTTACGGACCTGCCGCCTCCGATTGAGCTGAATTTTTTTTTACAGACTCTATGGACCAATTCTAGAGGTCAATTTGAGCCGTTTTCCCGAATGCGCAATAGGAAGGGCGTAAAAAATTCCCAAAAGTTGCGTTTTCGGCGTGTGATTTGGTCATGCGGCACGTGGCAACACTGAAGCAGCCTCTTGTGCCGCTTTATCGGCCTGAAGGTTTCAGCGGAGTTCGGACTCCTACTGCACGGGTGCTGGTTCCATAACAGTACGGTCCCGGGTTCGATTCCCGAGTGAATTGGTTACTTTTCATTTTCTGCATGATCACGTAACATTTTATTTTTAATTCTTCATCCGCATTTATAAATCAAGCAGTTCCGATCACTATCCCCCCCCTTATTTTACGTACATTTTCCCCCAATATTTATTCACTTTGACCACCAATAACCGTATGAAACTTCATTGACATAAATTAATGAATTAAAAAGCAAAAGGAAACCTTATTCGTTACTACATTATCTCCCAATGTTTTCCTAGAAAAATATGTAATGTGTAAATAAATCAAAGAGCGACCCCAAACCCATGTGCATGCAAGGGCCGTCAAGGAACATATTATTTTGGCCCTTTGCTTTTTAATTCATTAATTTATGTCAATGAAGTTTCATACGGTTATTGGTGATCAAAGTGAATAAATATCGGGGGGAAATGCACGTAAAATAAGGGGGGGTAGTGATCGGAACTGCTTGATTTATAAATGCGGATGAAGTAGTACGAGCAGGGATCGCGTCTGCAAAGGTTGTCACCACAACTGTCGCTGGTTTAGTGGAATCATCGTTTTTGGCATCTGAACTTTCAGTATGGAGCAATGTATTATGAGTTTTAAGGCACACGCGACAAGTCCATGTAGAATTGCACTGGTCGACGGGATGCGAACGCAGACAATTTTTGCAGAGTCTGTGCTGCTGCGCTATTGAAGAGCGCTCTCGGACCGATTTTTGTAAAAACGCCTCACATTTGAAAACTGGATGAAGTTCTTTACAAAGTGGGCATGGATCGGTCCAATTGTTTGATTTAGACGAGTTGTTTGGTTTTTTCCAACTACTCTTTTTATTAGATTTTTTCTGATTTCGTTCATTCGAGTCAGAATTTTCTCTAGTTCCTACTAGAGCTCGAGCATTTTTCTGTTGAGCCTTGGGTTTCGGATTTGAGGAAGAAAGTTCTTCAACCAAAAGAGTTTCCTTTTCAAGAAAATTAATAAGTTCATCAACTTTAGGAAACTTGGCATCCTTGCCTCGATAATCTTCATAGTGATTCATTTTGCGTAATAACGCCGCAACGAGGAGATGAGGATTTTCTTCTTTGTACCCTAGACCTTCAAGCGCTTGAGTATGCTCGCGGCATTGCGTAAGAAAGGTTGGAATATGCTCTGTTTTGGAAATTTCGGGCAAATCCAAAAGTCCATGTAAGTGATGGACAACGTGACGTCTCTCGCACTGCTACCTTTTACATAAGAGTTCCTAAGCAACATCGTAATTTTGTTCTGTGATGTTAAGTCCTTTTACAAGATCAAGGGCTTCACCGCGAAGTGAGCTTAAGAGGTACTGGAATTTTTGTACTGATGATAATTCCGGCAGAGAGTGCACAGTGACGTTAAAAACGTTAAAGAATGAGCTCCAGGTCTCAATTTTTCCTGAGAATTGAGGCAACTCCATTTTTGGAAGTCGCACTGACGCTGCTGATTTTTGAGATGAGAAACGAGTTGAATTTGAGTTTTCATTATGCGAGCTTTTTAGAGAGTTGAACTTGGCTTTCACTTCGTAAAAGAGCTCCTCAAATTGTTCCATCTCAGATTTTAAGTCAGTTCTCTTCTGCTCCGAAATGTGAGAAGAGAGGCGGACGAGCTCGGAAAAATTTTCCTCGTGTTCCTTCCACAGACTTTCAAGATGCTCACAGCGAGCAAGAAAAATTTCGCGTTTTTCCGGCAAATTTTCTGATAGCGCATTTGTGTCTTGTACACGTTTGAAAAGCAATGAGTTCCTAATGAGAATCTCGTTTACTCTAGAGAGTTGCTCTTCCTGCACTTTTGCCTTTCTTGGAGCCTGTTGTAATGTTGGATGCGCTTAAAAATGGTGATCAAGCATCCATTCACTAATATGGGTTCTTGAGAAAATGTTTAAAGAATTTCGGCACCAGTCAATCTTTTTGAGTCAGGATTGACAAACTGACTAAGGAATGTTCGTTAAAAGATAAAACGAGAGTTCAGATGAAATAACTTGTATTGACGTGGTGAAGGCACATATCACAGATTTCACAAATTAAATGTCACTAAATTATACAGCGTTAAAATTGAAATAAAGAGTTGTACTATTGATGGAATAAAACCGATGAGAGAGATTTACACGGGTCGTGGGTCATAAGGATGTTAAAAGACCTGAGAGAGAGACGTGGGTCGTGGGTCGTAAGATGGTAAAAAGACCTCGATTTTTAGGCAACCCACGCTTATATAGTCTTGCTGACGTCACGGGTGGTGAGACAACAAGGCTACGCGTGATTGGTTGGCTATAATCTATGTAGGTATCAGTTGCAAGTCTAGTAATTAATTTTATGTGACATTATTAAAGATTGTAGAGGGATAAAGTGAAAAAGTTGAAAATGAGGACTGGATTGACTGAAACTTGAGTTAAAAATGGGAATCGAAAAATGTAAGGGAAAAATATGCTGAGGTGTTGACATCCCCCTGGGGAGAGAAAATTGCGACCTCGCAATTCAAAAATAAAAAAAAAAAAAAAAAAAAAATAAGAAAAATCGAGCCAGAAGGGCGGAAATGGGATGCCAAAATAAAAAAAGAAGAATGAAGATTAGTAAAAAAATTATGTAAAAATATGGGGGAAAGAGAGAGAGGGAGAAGAATACCTTGCAACGGATAACTACACAAATTATAGACTTAATCGGAGTATGTACAAGTATTGGTAAAAATGTGACAGTAAAAATGGGAAATACATAGAGATTTGACATATGTGTACAAGGTGTGCGAAAGGAATGTGGAATGACTGTAAACAGTAGTTAAAATTATGAGCGGTGAGGTACGAGAGTTGATAAAGGCGTATGAGATTGAGTAATGATTACAGAGCGGCATGAATGACGGTGTGAAAGACCGCGGTTGTTTCATCTGACACTAAAAATAGAATAAAACACAACAATAAACGAGTGAATGCTGCTCGAGCAATTAAAGAAATTGATAAGAAGATTGAATCAGATTATCAATAAAGTATAGAAAAAAATATCGAACAAATATCCTGGAGGATAAAAATATCTTGAGTAGGATCTCAAAGATAATCGGTGATACAAGGTAAGTATCTAAAAAAAGATTAATGATAAGATAAGATAATATGAATTAAACTGGAGTTTCAGAAGAGAGTACATTTGCAATAAAATTATGCTTTTTGATTTCAGGTGAGTGATTGATATGACTTATCAAGCAATCTGTGGCGGTAAGTAACTATGCAAAAAAGGAATGAAGTATCAAAACAGAAACTACATCAATTTTTTGAAAATTAAACAAATTGTAAGAAAAGAAAACGAAAATTGTACATGAAAATAAATGGAAATTCGCGTTCAAATGTAAAGAAAAGCTTGTTTTGTTTACAATGAAATTTTGACAAAATAAAAGAGAAAAGAGAAGTACTCCTTACCTTATTGGTTTAATAAATAAGAAAATTACACAGGTAAGTGCGGTAGGGGCCGTTTAGAAATGTTGATTGATCTTAGCTCATGATTAACCTGATTTTTGTGTTTCTTTAGACCAGTGCACCAGTTATACAGGAAATAGGCGAAAATGCCCTTGATGATGAGAAAAATTAACAAATTTTGAACAAGATCCTGTGAGAATGTGAAGATGGTGTACGAGTTGTAAGAGTCTTGTAACTGAGAGGTGATGTCGTTAGACGCGATACCCATTTTAATGAGATTTGAGTGCGAACTTCAAGAATGATGGAAAAAAAAGACAAAATCGGAACACAGAAACGAGCTGGTCAAGAGACGGGAACTGAGTGGGGTGAAATTGAGCAAAGATCAATAAACTAACAGAGCGGAAATACAGAAAAAAAAATTAAATAGTTACGGAAATTAACATCATTAAAATTATCACAAATATAAAATCTCTGACAAATCAAGAAAACTCATGGAAGGTGGTATGAGTCATACCGAATGCGAGTTACCATGTACGCAGTGTGTTCCTTTGTTCCCTGTTTCCAACCGACGTTGCCTGCCTTCGTGGAATCTTACGATTCTGTGGGTCTCTGACGGACGAACCCTCCCGGCTTTACCTCGGCTTTGTTTTGGGCCAGTAGGGCGACTTCAATGTCCGGGTTCGGCCGTCCGCCAGAGATCCACCGAAGACAGGGGCTTCGGGCGGATGCAGGGGACAAACTTGCACAACAACGCATGGCAAAGCAATAAGGGGGTGGGGGAAATTCGACGCTGATGGCAATCTCTAGATCGAGTGTTTACGTTCCAATTTACCTATGGGTGGAAGGATCTTTTATGGGTAAGGTTTCAGGCGAGATACGTGTATGGTTTCCTTAGAAAGCCTGTTGCGAATAGGAAGTTCTATCACATAATTCAAATCGGATAACCTTTCAATCACTTTGAATGGACCTTTATAGAGTGGGTCCAGTTTTGAACCTTTGGGAGTTAAGGTCACTAAGACTAGGTCATTTGGTTGAAAAGATATATCCCTTCGCCCTTGATCATAGTTCTGCTTGTATTTTGCTTGGGCCTTCTTAATGACGTCAGGGAGCGATCGTCAAATTTCTATTAAATTGGTTATGTTTTGCAAGAGATTTTTGTCTTCTCCTGAGGGGAGAGACGCTGACAGGGAAGTATCCGGGTCGTATCCGTGTAAGAGATAAAAGGGCGAGTAGTTGGTGGCTGAATGGACGGATGAATTGTAAGCAAAAGTTATAAAGGGTAGAAAAGCGGACCAATTGTTGCGTTTTTCGTTTACGTAATGCTTCAAGGTGGTAACTATTACTGCATTGTTGCGTTCTACGAGACCTTGGGACTGAGGGTGGTACGCTGTCGAAAATTTTTGGTCAATATTTAGGCTTTTGCATAATTGTGCTACCAATTCATTTTCAAAATGGGTGCCACGATCTGAGGAGATTTTTTTGGGGAAACCATAATTGGGTATAACCTTCTTTAATAGGAACTCGGCTACCGTTGGTCCGTCAGCTTTTGTAGCTGCTGCAGTGATGACAAATTTTGTCAAGGTACAAACTGCAATGAGAACATAAGTATATCTATTTGAGGGGGGGAGGGGTCCAAGAAAATCTATGACCAGGTGCGAAAATGGCCTTCCATCCAATGGTGGTGGGATAGGTTGCAGATAACCATACTTCGGGGCACGCTTTACGTAACTGCATGAGATACACGACTTAATGAACTGAAGAATATCTTGAGATATTTTTGGCCAATAATACAAAAACTTGGCTTTTTGATAAGTCTTGGCAAAGCCAAAATGGCCGCCTCCATCAGAGAGACTATCATGACACGAAGCTAAAACTTCAGGGCGTAATTTTTCAGGAACATAAACTGCCAAAGACTTTTTGTTGGGAGTAAAGACTTGGAAATACACTAAATTATCTTTAAGGGTAAATCTTCGAGAAAGTCGCAAAATTTTCGAATCGGATACTGATTTGGGGTCTGATAGAGCCATATAAATCGACTTGATCGTGGGATCAGCTTGTTGTAATTCGAAAAGTTCTTTACTATTGTCCAATATGATAGCATTGACAAGGGCTGGAGGGTATCTAGACAGATAATCCGCGGCTTTGATAGGGGCTGAAGATTCTTTAGTGTATTTAATCTCAAAGTCATAATCCAAAAGTTGGGAAACCAATTTATTAAGTCGAGAAGAGGAATTTTTGAACGTCTGAAAATATTCTAAAGATTTATGATCACTGATAACCGTGAATCTCCTGCCATAGAGAAAGGGTCTAAAATGATTAGCTGCGTTTACTAATCCGCGTAATTCAAGCTGGGTAGCGGACCAAGATTTAAGGGGGGTTAAGATTTTACTATAAAAACCAATCGGATGAAGTTTTCCAGAATCATCTGGCTGTGCCAATATGGCGCCTGTGGCAATATTGGAACTGTCAATGATCAGGGTCAACTTTTTCGATTCGTCAAAATTTTGGAGAACAGGGGGATTTACGAATTTATCTTTGAGAGAATTAAATGCGCTTTCTGCTTCTGGAGTCCATGTAAAGGGCTCTTTCTTAGCTTCTTGTTTCAAAATAGCATAGAAGGGTGCACAAAGTTTAGAAAAATGAAAGACAAAATTACGATAAAAAGTACAAGATCCAAGAAAACTACGCAACTGTTTATAAGTAGAGGGCTGGATTGACTGAAACTTGAGTTAAAAATGGGAATCGAAAAATTTAAGGGAAAAATATGCTGAGGTGTTGACAGAGCCATCTTTGAAAGAAGGAGACACGTTCTTTGATGCTTATTTTTGAGAGCAGTGGACTGTATTTTTTTTAAACTGAAAATTTTGCAGTTCAAATCCGGTTCGGTCAGGACCAATGAAAGTTTAATGTAAGTCTTCTAAAAAGATTAGCCGAAAGGGTCGTCCACGGCACCCGGACCGTAGGCAATCGTGACCGGTCACGAGTAGCGCGATGGAAGCTAATTAAAGAGAGAGACGGACATTTACTTTATTGAAATTTTGATGAATTCATCCAAGACCAATCCACACAGGTCAGTCATTCCCGTGGACGAGTTTTGGTACTCTACTGCGCAGTGACGTACTATTGAGTGCTTGCAATGTATTTCTTATGGGAGCACCCATTGTGACGTACTATTGAGTGCAGCTGACAATGAGTTAGGGCCGGGCGGGGAAGTGGCTTTCAAAAAGATGCGCAATGACTGACCTGTGTGGATTGGTCTTGAATTCATCCGCGGCACTCGGACCGCAGGCAATCGTGTCCGGACACGAGTAACGCGAATGAATTTTTAGACCGAAAAGAACTGTTTATTGGCAGAGGGCCGGAATTTGACATGAAGTTATTATTAGTAGAAATGAGCGAGGAAAGAAGATGAATTTAGAACACATACTTACTTGGGTAAATGAAAAGACGTAACTGATTAGGAAGAAAGGTTATAGCGCACGAAAGAATACAAGCGGGGCGAATGTACTTGCTCAGAGACACTATCAGAGAACGGTAGGTGAAGCATAATTTAGATACGGCACACGGGCCAACCGGTCAAACTGGATTTGAGAAGGAATTACGCGGACGCGTGGTTAAGTTAAGAAAGGTTGTGAAGGAAGGCACCGGTGAGTATTATAATTGAGGATTTATGGAGAGAAATAATCAAAGATGGATTTTACATATTGAAACAGACAAAGTAATAAAGAAAAGAATTTAAATATCTTATGAAAAGCCGGAAGGGCGAATAAAGAGCCCGCAGCGCGATCGGGCGGGCCGCGGCGGAACTAGGCGCGCGGCGCGACATGAGATGCGGGCGGCTTGCCTAGCTGACGGAATGAAGGCTAAATATTGGTGACGCTAGCGGCGCCAACAGTCTTTTTTCTGTAAAACATAAAGAAACGAACTAAAAATACAAATTAATAAAGAAAAAATCTACCTAAACGTTATGATAAAATACGAACAATGAGGTACCTAGCTGGCAAACACGTAGGGCCACGTAATGAGTAAATTGAAAGGACAAAAGTTTCAGAGATCACACACCGTCATTACTTTCAGTGTAGTTAACATCCCATCCCATCCCACCTATAATAGTTACCCGACCTATGTCAGCAATTCTTTCGTTCACGATAACCATCGTTAGATTTACGTTAGCTTCTTCAAATTTTGCAATTTTGTCCATTTTGGTCTTATGAAGAACTGTATAAATTTTCGGTTGAATCGCATTTACCGTTTACTTATAAACGGTAATTAACGTAAGTGCCCTACTTACGCTGTTTTCCACTAAACTGTTTTTATGAAAGTTCCATTCCTTGGTTTCCTTGGTAACCTTTGTTTGCTATCAGCTGATGTTTTATTTCAACTTATTTTTTTCTTTTTTTTCATTTTTTTTTCTTTCTTTTTTTAATAAATCATTGCTAGGTTAGTTCTAATTTTTTTGCCAGCATTAATTCTACCTCCCCCCCCCCCACCCGCAGCTAATTTTTCTAGCTCCATCACCCTCTCCCCAAAACTCATTTTTCTATCGATTTTATCATTTTTTTTGTATGGCATGTCTTGATCCCCTACCACCATTTTTTCGGGGTTGTAGATATTTTAGCGGCCTCTAGACCCGTGACTCCAGTCACGGGCATTTCGCTAGTCAATAATAACAAGAAGTTCGTCGCCGAAGTGAAATGGAAACAACAAAAGAAAATATTAAATTATAATATGAATAAAATTTTTGAAAAAATAATTGAGCTACGAGCCAAAAATAAAGTAAACAAATAATATTCCAAACTACATAGAGCTCAAATTGTAGCTCAATTATTTTTTCAATAATTTTATCATGTCATATGAAAGCCAGCCACATTGGAATTGAAATGTATGATATGAATATTGAATAGATGTCATTGTATCATTTTCGAATTATTCTTATGAGGCACCTTAAACGCACTGAAACCTCTTAAATTGAGGGGCTCGGAGAAAAAGGCGCTTATATGAAAGCCAGCCACATTGGAATTGAAATGTATGATATGAATATTGAATAGATGTCATTGTATCATTTTCGAATTATTCTTATGAGGCACCTTAAACGCACTGAAACCTCTTAAATTGAGGGGCTCGGAGAAAAAGGCGCTTATAAGTGCAGTTTTTGCCATAATACGAGAAATGCGTGTTTGAAGTTTCGAAATTACATGTATCCTTATGGTGGAAAGAAAGCTCAAACTGACTTTTTGATGCTTAAAAATTTGATTTTGGGAGCGAATTTTTCACAGAATATGCATTAAGGCTAGTTTTAATTGAAATTATTAATATCTCAATTTTTTCAAAAACTGCACTTGTGCGCCTTGTTCTCCAAGCCCCTCAATTAATGTATGCCAGAAATAAAAGGACGCCTATCTTGGGAATAGATTAAAAGATATTGTTTTTTTACACATATATAGTTTCTAAAGAAAATAGTATTTCACACTAGACGCACTATGCACCATTGTCTCAAACATGCTTTTTCCTCCCCTTTTCTTCTTGGAACTAAAGTTGCAAGGTAGCTTCAAACATTGAATTTGACTCTGGGACTAATCTTTAAGTATTTCACTAAGGGTTGAGCCGTGTTTACGTGTCTCTCGGGTAATCGTATAAATCCATTTTCTCCTGACCAAGGTGATTATTTTTTGACATGACGTTTGCAAAGAAATTAACGTCTGGAAAGACGAGGGCTAGAAAACACGTGACCAAGTTGTTTTTGACCTCCGACATGAGCAATAAACAAAATACCTATATACCTTATACCTGCTGAATCACGAAGATTAAGGCAGAAAATTCAAAGGATAACAGCTGTTGAGATGTTGAATTCTCACCTATTATTTAAAGAAAAAAAAAATGCAAACTTGAACGTGGGAAATAGACAAAAGACAAGGAACGTTTAAATGTTGCTTACTTAAACGGAGATCGAAAAGTTTGGAACTACAGGAACAAGAGCTGGCACTGACGATACAGACGATAAGATACAGTTCTCTTCGCAAACAAGAATCACACAGGATGGCGGCAGTCTCTATTCGGCAGTCGTTATATTTACGTCACTGCAAGAGTATACACAACATTACAGAGGAAAATTATGGCGCTAGAAAAACTCAGAGAAGTAAACGATGTGTAAAACAATGAAAATACTTATGTGCATCTAACACTAGTGATGTCACTTAGGGCAAAGACGCGAAACAACCATCACCGTATTAAGCACGGTTTTTCTTCAAGCTCAAGAGCGTCCCTCATTGGTTTTTTCTGAATCTTCAATGTTGCTAAGTTACTTTTGACAAGTGGTCTCGATTGTCACTTACGCAGGGATTCGCCAAAATTTTGGGTTTTCAAAGACCACTGCTCCCTAACGTTCATTGGAACTCTTGCACCTTGTCAATGGTTAGAGTTCTCTGAGCACTGTGCAAATCGTGAATTATTATCAGCCTTGAAAAGTGCTTCCAAGAAGTGCAGTTGCCGCCAAATTTTTAAGTAAATAATTCACATGTTTTAATTTTTTAGGGGTGGAGGAGGGGGGTGGTGGAAATTAAGTGAATACTTTTTTGGGCTTGCAGGCTGCAGGGTCACTTCAATTTAATGTCTATTTGTACTTCTCTGATTTCGTATATTACTGACAATTTGCTATTCTGCAAGCTTCCGCTGTAAAGTAAGTAAGTATATAAGTACTTGGAGCGTCTACTCTTTATCTCGAGGGATAAGATAATAATGAAAATAGACGTGTATTACACAGTGCCACATCGATAGCTAAATGCGAGGAATTCGTATCTACATTGCAATATTCAAAACTCTTTATTTATGTTTTACTTCTGTCGCTTGGCTGACAAAAGGGCGTTAACTACAATTTGAGATGAGCCCGAAAAAGCATTGAGTAATATGCACAACAGGGTGCATCGTCAAGTGTGGTTACGCCCTTATGTCAGGAAGGCGACGATTGTTCCAACTTAAGGGTCTACGAGTGGCCATGAGGGGAACGATGATCTTCAGAGGACCACTGATAGTAGTTAGGCCATATCCTTAAACCGCGAGGTGCAAGGATCAACCGGTACACAGTGGTTTAAAAGTGTTTCGAATTTCCTCGAATTCTTCAGCATCTCCGATCTGTTTTGATTGCTTTTCTGACTGGAGACTTTGAATTGAACTAAATTTTGCAATGGAAGTTATCACGTCTGGCTCAACCATGAAAGAACGAGTCAGTTCAGGGAAACTAATAAATACGTTAATTCCTTATGTCCCTCACTCAGAGCGAGTTTAAAATAAAAAATAATTCGCACTTATGTGCTGAAATTCAACAAAGTAAATATCTTATAATTTGGAAAAAAAAGTTCAAACCAGGGTCTGCCCCCAAACTGGTTTGCGGTCCAACCCCGGCAAACATTTGACTTTTCGCGAGGGAAAAAGGGATGAAAATAGACGGAGAAGGCTCCAAACTCGAATAAATTACGTAAGTTTTTCCACGGATTTTGCTGCTTTGAATTCCCGAGCCTGGATTCATATTAATAAGAGGCATTGCCATCAGGTTAAAAATAATTAAATGCACAAAATGGGTGGGGGTAGAGGGAAGGGGTAAGGGTAAGATTACTTGAAAGGGGGAGGCAGGAGGCTCAATAACGATGAAAGCTAGACAGGAAGGATCTGCTGAAAAGGTTGTGAGGGAGTAGAATGGAAACCGTTAGCAAAATAAACCAAGTGGAGGGGAGGAAATAGGGTGGGGCAAAGGAGGATGGTCGGAGGATGAGGACGGATTTTAATTGAAATTAGTTAACTAACTTCAAATATAAATGAAAGAAAAACTCGCATTTAAAAATTGGAGTGGATGCAGAGCGAGGAATTTTAGCAGTGAATCGCGGAGCACAACGATCGGAGAAACAGTGCTGCCAATTTTTAAGACAATACTTTTGTTAAGCTTGCACCTGAATTTTTATTCCTAAGGAGAATACTCACAATTTACCGATTGACGTGAGTTACGTTTGATGCTCCGCAGCCCGTGACAAGATATACATTAATAACAATTTAAACAGCGGGTAACAAGGATAATTTTCACATAAATAGGTAGGTACTACCAAAACATTTTGGCTGAAAACTCAGTTTCCATCAGTTGGATAGGAACAGTAAAACATTTGAAAAATCTAATTGTTCTCATGGTGAATAAACATGTATACATGCATTATAATGTGGCGTTATCATTTTTTCAAAATTTTCTGAAGAGGTAGGGTCTTCGGAGACCCCTGAGAACTGAGATATAGAGAGCACCTATGCTTAAAAAACTACCAAAATAGTCTCTTTTTTACAAGCAAAACTATGCATAAGGGACCGTTCTTAAAATAAACGTATAACGCTGAATTTCGAATTTTTTGACCCGCCCAACCTCTCTCGAAAATTTTGTGCGGCGTAGGTCGCTATCCTTTCATACGCAAAAACGAAATGCCATAACAGTCTCCTCGATTCCTTCCTCCCTCCAAGAGCGTTGTACATATTTTATGTTGAGGATAATCGCTCAGATGATGATGATCCTACACCCAAAAAAATGTGAAGTTGATTTAACATTCTATGTGTAAAAAAAGTGTGCGAGAACTTACAAAATGCTAAATTGCCAGCCAAAGCAATTAATTTTACATATTGCCATTGCTACAGTAACGGATGTAGAAGGTAATTCAGCATTGTATGAGTGCTCGCACACTTTTTACGCATCCAGAATGTTAAATCAAGTATTCACTTTTTTTTTGGTGAGCGATTTCATGGCGAAAAATTTGTAAAAAAATCGCAACTTAAGGTGATTCGATGGACGCCATATTTTGTGTCAGAATGGCATGCGATATATTACCAATTTTAACAAAGAAATTCAACGTAATAAAGGCGTGGTTTTTTTAGAGAGAAAATATCGCATTCGAGTGCAGTTTCGATATCAGTATCGAATGCGATGTTTTCTCTCTAAAAAAAACCACGCCTTTATTACGTTGAATTTCTTTGTTAAAATTGGTAAGTGAGTGCTTTAGTCTCCTGACAACAGGATTGCGATCTCAAAATTGGAGAAAAATGACGAGTAGCTGAAAAAATGGAACCAATTTATGCGATATATCGCATGCCGTTCTGACACAAAATATGGTGTCCATCGAATCACCTTAATTTCAAAATATAGTAATTTTTCTGTTGAAAAATGCTACTTGGGCTCCGCTTAGAGTGGCAACAGCCCCGATGTTTACTCTCGCCGGAAAAACCAGGTGGGGGATGCTCAGCGCGGAGGGTTTTCCGAGCGTGCAACGGTAACAGTCGATGAATAGGGCTCGATTCACGGGCGCGCTTTAAAAGTTGGCTCCGAGGAGAGGGAAAAGTTATTATTCACATAATGAGGTATGTAATCGCATGGAAAAGGGGCGCCTCTTCTCAGTAATGGTTTCCGGTTGGTCGGAGCCCAGAACGCTGCCTCTCCGGCGGACCAATCAAAATCCACAGCTCCGCACTCGACCGCGTTGCGCGCGATGTTGAAGACTTCCCGATAACCCATCGTTTCCCCTCTGACAATAAGCCAGATTTTCACCCCTCCTATTTATTATCTATCTTTATATCTTATTTTATTATATTTGGATTGCGATTTGCAAAAAGGAGCCAAGAGCATTTCAATGTCGCTAAGATGGTGCAACGATTTTACCTTTTTTTTTTTTTTTTTTTTTTTTTTTTTTTTTTTTTTTTTTTTTTTTTTTTTGAAATATAACAATTTATTAGTTCTTTACAACTTGAAGAATTGTCAGACAGCGACAATCCTCGAAAGTGGGAAGAAGAGGTGCAGTAAAGATATACATAGTGCAGTTATTAATATTTACATTAGTCTTAACCTAACTTTTACTATTTTAGCTTAAGTACTAAATATCTTTATTTTATTTACTTAGAATTATCTAGATTAGTCTATTCTATTACTATTCCCGGCACCATCAGTGATATTACTTCGGGATGTGAGGTTGGTTGGGCTATTTAGGGCGATATTCTTATGCATTAATATGTTCTTGATAAAACGATATATACAATTCCAGTTATGTTTATTATCTAGCATTATATTTACAATATTTTTTGGCGTAATTCTATGTCCTAGTCCTAGTGTCTTTTCTAAATCAGATCTGTCTTTGTTCCAGGTAGGACACTCAAAGAAGGTGTGTCTGGGAGTGTCAATTGCACCAATATTGCAACATGGGCACACAGGGGAATCGCGTAGGTGGAATCTATGGAGATACTGTGCGTAATATCCATGTCCAGATAGAAATTGCGATAGGTAAAAATCAACTGTACCATGCTCCCTGTATGACCACTCTGCAACATTCGAAATTAAAATTCTTGTCCAATTACTTTGCTGGTTGTTTTTAACCTTTCTTCCCATTTATTTAAAATATCCGTTCTAATTTCGCCCGGATCTTCCTCTTTGAGCATCCTCCTTAATTTCTCTTCAAAGAAGAGGTCAGCCGGAGGAATTGCTGAAATTAGATCTAATGATAAATCAGACACTGTTCTGTATGCACATATTAGGGACGTTTTAATAGGTCTTAGCGTTTGTCTTAACTTATTTATGTTCTTCTTTGACTTGAGAGCGGGGGCCCAAATCTGGATGCCATATGAAATGATAGAAATTACAGAATTAAAAAATAAAAGTCTTTTGTAGAATGAAGGTCCTTTTGTGTTCGGCATTATACTCCTTAACATGTTATTGACTTTTTTTGCTTTTTCACACACATTTGTGATATGTGTGTTCATACAAAAGTTCTTGGATATAGTTATTCCTAAATGTTTCATTGATGATGTTGGGTCAATTTCGTCTTTATCTATTCTGATTTTAGCATTTTGTCTGGCTCTTTTCTTTCCAGTGATGATAATACTCTCAGATTTCTTTGACTCTATTTTAAGGTGTTTTTTCTCTAATTCTCTTTTAATTTTCGTTGTGATTTTATAGGAGTCTTTTTTCAAGGATTCTTTATCATAACATTGTAGTATAATTAATAAATCATCGGCATATGCGATTTTCTCAGATTTGGGATCCGTTCTCATTCTTACAATATTGTCAAAGGTTATGTTCCATAACAGAGGTGACAGAACTCCGCCCTGGCAACATCCACTGTTGATGCCAAAGATACTTCCTTTGCATTGGATTATGCGATCGGACAGATATCCTTTAATAGTCTCAATCAGGTACGTAGGTATCTTTTTAGCTTCAAGAGCGTTTATGATATCGACCCAATTGAGACTATTAAAGGCATTTCTAATGTCTAGTCCCAATACCGCTAAAAGTTTCCTTCTATGATAAGGTTCTCTCATATTCTTTTCATAAATATCCTTTAGTTTTCTAAGTGCATCAACAGTTGATCGTCCTTTTCTAAAACCAAATTGGTCAGGGGATAGATCCATACTCTCCATTATGCGACATGATATTATATATTCATATATTTTATTAATGCTATTTAACAAACATATAGGTCTAAATTTCTGATTTTCTGGATCTTCACCTTTAGGAATTAAGACTAAGTTTGCAACTTTCCAGTTCTCTGGATAGTTTCCTGTAGACAATAGATTATTACACATCTGTGTGAATGCTTTGATATTAGTATTTACAAATATTTTAATTAAGATTGGATCAAATTCATCAGGATCAGGTGCTTTTCCTGTTTTTAGTCTTGAACACGCTCTTCTCATTTCTTCTTCTGTGATGGTAGGAATTTTTTCTTTATCAAAGTATTTAGGGGTCCATTTAGTATCTCCATGATCTGGGAATAGATCATAAACTGTTTGATATAGTTCTTCTGTTGATAATGAAGATTCATAATATCTACTGGGGTTTTTAATTCCTCTCCTTATAATTTGGTACGCATTACCCCAAGGATCCTTTTCAAGCTCGTTTATCAGTGAAGTCCAACTTTTCTTTTTCGATATTTTAACCTCTTTGTTAAGTGTTTCTTTCAAGGATTTGAGTTCATTATTCAAAGGTCTAGTTTATTTCTTTTCTTCATTCTTTGAATTTTCCTTCTTATCTTTTGGCATTTAGATCTAAGTACAGCTATTTTGTCGTTCCACCAGTATAATGGTTTCATATTTCTGGCGTTAGATTTTTTAACAAATATCGTATCACAGGATTCGTATAATATTTTTTCACAGAGAATTGGTGTTAGTTCTTGATCTTTACATTTATCAGTTAATTTCTCTTTCGCAATTTTACTAAATTCTGCATATTTTTTGGGGTTAAGGAACCATCCCTGTCTTTTTTCCTGATTAAATTGATTGACTTCCTGTCCAAATTGTATTTTGATAGCTTTATGATCACTGATAAAGTGCTCTTCTAGGATCCTCATATTACACTTATCGGCTAGTTCAGGAGAAACCATTACTAAATCTATCACGGATTTCCCCTGATGTCCGACAAATGTGGGGTTGAATTTACTACAATCATTTAATATTAATAGATTATTGGCAAAAATGAATTCCTCTAGTCTTTTTCCCCTTTTATTTGTTATTCTGTCTCCCCAAGCTTTGGATCTTGAGTTGAAGTCTCCTGTGAGAATAATAGGGGTTTTCATTTCCTTGATGAATTTTTCCAATCTGTTGAGAGAAATATTAAGTTCTTGAAAGTTTTGGTTGGGGGATAAATATACATTAATAAGCGTTAAGTTTTCCCATTTGTATATTGGGTAGAGGGCATCCATGAAGAGATGGAGAGATGCCAGCTTCCGGAGGATCTCTACCATGACAGATTCCTGTGGAGAATAGGCGTCGCAGAGCGCCCTAGCGCGCCGTAAAAGCGGCTCATACATACACACATATTTACGACGGTAATTTTCGTCTTAAACTTTTAGTTTATCGGGAATAAAGTTAAAACTTGTTTTGATGAACACATTGGAAAAAAAACACATTGGATCCAGAGTCCAGACTCTTGAAAACATTGACAAGAAAAAGGACTCTTGATTCAATCAGATTTAAGCTTAAATCAAAATTAAATTCGCTCAAATTAAGAGGCTTGGTTCTTGATTTATTAAGCTAAAATCTGATCGAATCAAGAGTATTTTTTCTTGTCGATGTTTTTAAGAGTCTCTACTCTAGATCCAATGTGTTTTTTAAAAACGTTAATATCTTCGTTATAAGTTGATTTCAGTAATTTTCGTCGTAAGAATCGTGTTTTACGTGAAATTTTGGTCAGGTAACATGTATTAGAATGCTTAAATTCGTACCTTGTCTAGTGGTCCATTAGTAAAATTCTTTTACGCTCAAGAAATTCACTGCCGCAAATTTAAACTTTCCCGCTTAAATTTGAAAATAGCGGCAACAAAAATCAGCGCACTTTTGATATTTAGCGGGAACTGGCGCGATTGGTCGGTTCATTCTGGCCTTTGATTCTGGCGCGAAGAAAAACCAAACAAATATAACAACATAACCTCAATCTAAACTGTCACTTTTTGATTTTTTGTTTTGTTCTTTACTCACTGGCCAAAGTCCAGTAATTGATTTCGATCCTCAATTTATTTTAAGATATACTTTGCGTGTGGAAAATTATGGAGGTTGACCGACACGATGTAAATGAAGAAATCCGGCCACTGCCCCGTAAATGTGGTAGAAAATCCAGCTTCTTTCGGAAGTCCTTCAGTGCCTGTGAGTCTTTCATTCAAGTATTACTTATCATCATATATCCTGATGTCCTGCAAATCCTTGTCTTATGATGAATAATTTGCCTTTACACAAGACTTACTCTCTCCAGTTTGATGTATAGTATTTTAACATGGGGTTTCTCACACACTTTTTAAAGATCAGTGATCACAGGGTTTGATACCTGTCAAGTTAGCCGTGGTTTTAATACCCTTGGGAGTATGGACTGTATGTATATCTGATTTGTGGGATCCACATGCCCCTCCATCAATGGAGTTTAATATGCAGATTGCTCCTGAAATTAGGTGAGATAGGTTGTATCCAAGATCGACTAATAATCGTTTTTTATGATCTTTATCTTATAAGACGTAATCCGATAACTGACAGTCAGTTCGCCGTTTCTCTTTCTACTTTTGTCATCGGCTAGTAAGTTATCAACAGAACATGGCTTCGAAGCAACCATGGCTGTGTGTCATTAACAGGCTAGACTGATTATGCTGTTTGATTAGATATTCACAATCAGCGAATGTTTTACTCAGCCATCAAATGTCTATCTGGAGAATATAGACCTTTTTTCACTGTGAGGGGTGTATCTCAAGCAAGCTCCCCATCAGTACCTCCATCTAAAAATTTGAAGAGACAGAGTAAATGCATGGATCCAATGGTAATACTTGTTGCTTTATAATGCATTCACTACATAAAGCTTTTGCTACAGCAATTTTCACAGAATCTTCTTTACATAGAGAAGAAAAATCATAGAAGTTTGAAAAAATGATGCTTTGTAGCTTCCCCTGTCGAAATTAAAGTGTGGCAGGAAGTTTGCTAGGCCGCAAATGGAGATACGCATATCTGCAGTTTCATCACCATATCTGCACTCATCCAATATTGAAATTGGTAGGAGGGTTTCTTTATGACTTGTGTGCTTTACCACACCACCAATTATACTAATTATTAGTTTACTATTTAGTTACTAATCATCTTTAGTTTAAGTAATTTTAGTTCAGTGAAAAAATTATATTTTCTTTTAAAATTTTAAATTTCACCTTTTCTTTTTTACATTCACTTTTTTTAAGTTTCTGATTTTACATATGTTTTGTAACAGATGCAGAATCCTGCAACCAAACAACGTCTGTGAGATCGACAATTTTCTCTGCTAACGAAAGTACTGAAGAAACAGATGACAGGTAATGGTGGCATTCGTAGAATTCTTACTTTTGAAACTCCATCCAACTAATGAGAATACATTCTGTGCAACCTAGAGTTAATTCATTTTAAGGTCTCAATTTATTTAAAAGGTGTTACGGTTGAATAAACGGCTATCTATAAATATTGAGGCACCTCTCATTAATTTTGAGAGAAACTCGACCCAGGGCATAATGTATGAGGAATTCAAACATATGAGCTAATTTTTTCCATCTTAATAAGGAAGCTTTGGTGAAATTCATTTGTATCATATGCTCCCATTGGCGTCTCTTAACTCAAAACATGTTTCTCTCTTTTTCACAAAATTGCCTCTAATTTTTTCATACGGCATATCCTACATTTAAGACTTGTAAGTATTTTTTTGATCAAATTTGTTAATTCCAAATTAAAATTTATTGCAGCGCATTTATCTAATCCATAGCTAAGTACATTCAATTTTTCATGACTCCCGTATCCTACAAACAAGTTGAATTTAATATTGAAGTTGACAGTGCTGATCTCATGCTGTGTCTTAAGATTTGAAACAAAGAGTCTCAAAACTGGATGTTGAAATACAATACAGATATAAATAGTCATAAGAAAAACCTCTTCGGAATTTTTTTAGTAGTTAAATTATACATTCCACTCAGTAAGTAAATCCTTCTTATGAAATGGTGGCATAGCCTAATGTGTTTCACATTTTTTAAGGTTGTGTGTCTTGCGTGGTATGAGGGCAATTATTGGCTTTCTCAAGTTATCACACGAGTCAATCAGAATAGGAATAAGTTGGGAAAGATGCTTTTTTAAGGTTTCAGATTTTATTCTCTTGTCATTCCTCTCTGTATTTCAGGTCTACAGCTTCAATGTCATGATTATTTAAGTACTTATTGTTTTTCTTTTTATCTTTCAGACTTATTGCACTTCTGAAGGAACAGAAAAAACAAAATAAAGTAACCCTCGAGGAATTGAAGGATGCCTGTATTCTAGCGAAGTATGTATTTTTCCAGTGACCTAAATAAACTTTTTTGAGTTACACTGTCTTATGAGGTGAAGATGGTAGATGTGGTTTAATGAGCTTTTAAAACAAACCATCATCTTTCAAACTCGATTTTATAGAGCTTTTAAGTAAGTGTATGTTTGAAGGAAATGAACAATTAAGTTCTTCTTTGATGTCAGACCCGGGCCAAAGACACTGTAAGTACAGAGTGGCCAACACACCAATCATGGGTGTTTGTTTATAAATATACATGCCTGTTTACTTATTTTTGTTTGTCATTGTACGTCATTTTCGACCTCCATGATTTGACGCACTCTATCATTGCAGACAGTTTTCAAGATCATTGTATTGTTTGTTTCAGGGCACAGAGCTTTCAAGATTCCTTTGACTTTGAAAAGGAATTCGAGGCAGGAATGTGTGATAAGGAGGCTTTGAAATGGAAAGAAAATTTGGAATTCATCAATGCAGCTCCTGACTATAAAGGACTTTTTGCAAAGTTCGAGTCACTTAAAGAAAAAATAGCCCTCGAGACACGGCTTGATGCTATGCTGAAGGAAGCAGCCGCCAATTTTGCCCATGCTGCTCAAAACAAAATTCAAAATTCAGTTGGCAATGTTATCCAAAAACTTGCAGAAGAAAGATTAACAATGGCTGATATCCTGACTCCTGATTTAAACATCGATTCTGATGGCATTATGATACCTTCATTTCTAAATACTTCTAACAGTCAAATAGATGAAAAAGAGAACTGTATGTCCTAATGACTGTTCAAAATGTTTTATTGTTATGTATGTAATATAAATATTTTATTCATTAACTCTTTCAATGCCACAGGTAAGTTAGCTTGTCCACTGCAGTGAGCATACCATGAACCACAGAGGGGTTAACTTGTTTTCGAGTCAAATGCACCTTAAGACCTCCCCATTTTAGCGGAATGATGGAATAAAAAATGCAGGTCAACCCCTCATAAACCCAGCTGCTCATCCGACTGTTTCCCGCAACCGGCTTTTTTCATGGTGTGGATCGTGTACCATTTTTTATTTTCACCTAGTTTACGGAGTGAGCACAACAAATCTTACTGTGGTATTGAAAGGGAAAAGTAAAGTGAACAATTGTCGAAATTTTAATATTTTAAAGTGGGTACGTTGTAAAATTATCATGTTCACCAATTTTGTAATATACTTTCAAAATTTTGCGGATATTTTTTTATTTTATCAATCTTATCACTAATGATGGAAGTATGTAACTTAACAAGCATTTTGTCTTCTTTGTGACCGTTCCGCTGCTAGCCAACAATAGAATAAAAAAAAATCAATACGCATAGAGCAAGGCTACTGAGATGAATAATCTTTGAACTGTACATAGCACTGATTTAAGGGAACTGAATTTTCAGTACAATCTCTTAGGTTGTTCATTTTTACCAGGGTTCATATTTATATTTTTCATGGAAAAAGTTAATTTTCCCCCCTGATGTCCTGGTTAAAAACAAAACATCACAACCAGGACATCAGGGGAAAAGGGTAACTTTTTCCATAAAAATTATAAATTTCAGTATGTACGATCAATCATTCACTCAGTAGAAACCAGTGTTCTGTCTTCACCATAAAATTTTAGGAGCCACCTTGGCCAGAAAATCCAATTCCCAGGGGCCAAATTAACCTTTTGCATATGCATAATGGTGCATGAAATGTGCCTAGTAAACCATGCGTAGAGATTGTAACACTAGTTTGCAACTGCAAATTTGAAAAAATCAACAGCATGTGTCAACTTTTTCAGGTGTCGTGATGGCCAGGCACTCCAATTTTTAGACGCATTCAGCGCAGGGCCTCAGGGAAGGAAGAACACTGATGAAAATAATCATTGTTTGTTGAACACTTCAAAGCACCTATCAGGATGAAAAATCCCTGTGCTAATGTGGAACAAAAACCTCTTTGAAAGGAATAGGTTAAGAAATCAAGCATAAATTCTAGTTTAACAACAGAATATAAAATCTTTAATAATTGCGTACAACAAATTATTGAGATAAAAAAGTAGGTGGTATGTACTTACAAAATTACAAATATAAGCACTAAAGATAAAATACTGCAAAAATTTTGGCAAACACTAGGATTCTGGCACCAAAGGCTCCATCAGAGATTTGATGAAAGAATTTCCATTAATGATTTTAGTGGTTGCGATGATGAATTCCACATTTGCTGAAAAAATGAAATAAAATAGATTACCATTCAGTTAAATAAAGGACTACGGAGTTGGAGGAAAGGCGGAGCACTGAGGACTGTGCTCTTTTTTGACATGGGCTGCAAAAACCAGGATTTTAAATTTTCTTTTTGTGGCAAAGGGAAAGTTTTTGAGACCTAGGTATCCCCTCCAATAATTCGAATAGAGGTGCAATGGATTCTAACGCACCAAAAGGCCTCAGGTGCAATCTACATGAGTTAGCTCACCAAATGCCATTCTTAATGTCAATTTATAAACATTTATATTCTTGTTGAATTTCAAGAATTAGACAGCTCGAAAGTAGACTTTGAGTTCTCTACAACTTCAATTTTTAATTGAGGTACAATGAGCAATTTCTCTGTAAAACTTTACCTATGTAAAATTGGCCACATTTATATTCAAAAATTTTTAAATTCGAAACTAATTACCTAGTTCCTCAATTGTGTTGTCAATTTTGGTCAAGAGCAAGTTATCCAACCAGGCAAGGACCGGTTATTTGGGCAAGAATTGAATAATATGTGTATTTTTTTTTCTGAAATGATTATGTTTTCCATTTATGATATAAAATTGACCAAGCTTATGCTTCATGATTACAAACAGCCTGAAACAGCATCTGATCAGTCCTTCTATGTTAGTTCGTATGCAACTTTTTCCATATCGAATGCAGCTCTCACCAAAAATTGTTATATAGTCAGGGCATTACTGTGCTTTCAAAGTGGACTCATTGCAGCTGTGCTTGCACCTATGCTAAAGACCTTCAGCAATTGATTTTCAGTCACTGCAGTTACATCTGAAGGGACAAATTGAAAGTACTCACATTCTTCTTGTTGAGAAAGGAATCTTAGTGCGGAAATTTCAGCATAAGTACAGCCTCCAAGAAAGAAGACTAAAACAACTTTTGGTGCATCATTCTGAGATGTGATATTGTTTCCTGGAACACAAAAACAAGAGTAAACAGTTATAGTGCATCAGCCACTTTCCCTCACATCTTGGTGTCATATAAATCCAAGAGCAATAATACACATAACTACTATTCTCAGTTCACTTGTAAGAAAACCTTAGAAAATCAGACCCAAATATTTCTCTAGCCATAGTGAGATTCCTTACTTGAGGGGCTTGGAGGACATGGCGCGTAAGTGCAATTTTTGCTAGTTTGAGAAATACGTGTTTGAAGTTTCGAAATTACACACATCCTTATGGCAGAGAAGAAGTTCAAACTGACTTTATGATGCTTAAAAATTGAAATTCGGGAGGGAATTATTAACAGAATATGCATCAGGACTAGTTTTACTTGAGAACATTAATACCTCAATTTTTTCAAAAACTGCGCTTATGCGCCTTGTCCCCCAAGCCCCTCATTCTCCATAGTATATAAAACTAATCAATTGATGTTACGTAAATTTTGTAGGATAAAAGTAACTTTTTTACCTTTGTAAAAATTACTACAAATTGTGGTAAAATATAAATGTCACTCATAAGTTCACATACTATGACACACTGACAGACTAGAAGTCTTTGGTCATAAAATTACAGTGATAGTGACTTACTTTGGGATAATTGAGAAGGCGGAATGTTCTGATGGTGATCTACAACTGGCCCTGGTAGTAACTGCAGAGAATCTTGCAAATTTGCCCATCCGTTAGGTTTGGTTGCATGCTGTGCAAGTCTTACAGAAAGTGGTGCATATATACTATGAACGTAGTTGATATCAGTTGGATTAATTTCATCGCAGTCTTCAATGGTGAGCCGCAATGTTTTTCGAACCACCTGCAAAGGAAACCAGTACCGCATATATTTAAATTACTTGCTGATTTTGAGATTTTTATTTACTTCAGAACATGGAGTTTTAGACAAAACCTTGATTTTGGAGCTTATAATCTTTTGAAAAGTGGTAATGAACCGCTAGACAAGGTGAATATTAAAAACCAACAGGAATATGTATTTTCACGTCTGACATGTTAAAAAAGTAAATTTCAACAAATGGATACAAAATTAGTGATTATACTTTAAATTAAAAGCAATAAATCTAAACTTTCCACTGACAAAAAAAAAACAACATAAACGTTACTTTTTTAACCAACATCCCCTAAAAACTGAAATTCTTAGTAGTGAGGGGAAAAGCTCATGCAGGCAAAATTTTATTTGACAGGATTTGCTGTTTGGTGCAACAATAATTATGAACAACCAGGAATGCAAGTGCAAATGAAATTCGGGTCCTAATTGGTCAAAATTTAATTAGTGTTGCACCAAACAACGAATCTCTTCAAATAAAAGTTTGCTTGCATGAGCTTTTCTTCTCTCAACTAAGAATTTCAGTTTTAAACTGAATTTTAGCGGGTGTTGGTTAAATAATTAAAGGTGCCTACGTTAATGTTGGTTTCTTTTTTTTTTTTTTGTTAGTGGGAAATTTAAATTTATCGATTTTAATTTAAACCATAAACACTAATTTAAGGACTAAACTAGGAGCAATATACTTCTTGCAGAATTCTTAGATATGATGAATTATTTGAAGATAATAAAGAGCCAATAATGAGGGCAATAAGCATGAAAATTCATGAATTTTTCAGCAGGGCTTAGCTCTGAGCATGCAATTGAGGTGCAAATTACCATGAACTGTCGTTGGCCAGACTGGACTTTGAGAAGACCACATTTTTCCAAATTCGTTAACGAGATGATATGTTCAAAGCCATACGTCTGAATAATTTCTCTCTTGTAAAAGTCGAGTATTTTAGGTTTTAGCCCAGAATTGGTGGCTGACTGCAAGCAGATAAGCCGCAGTACTTTGACTAGTGGCACTTTTTTAGCGATGCACTCTTCAATGCGAGGATTGATTTTGTCAGTGTCTACACCCAAAACCATATCCTGTTCGACCATCAGGGAGTCTAAAAATTCACTTGAGTCTGCTGTTTCCTTTATTAGTTCAGCTACAGTTGTGTCTGAAAAACAGAATTTTTTAAAATTAAGTTGAATTTTCCCGATAAAATGTTTGCAGTCCCTTGTATGAGTCTTTTTAAGCTCAGATGATGATTGCATGGTTAATTTTCATTGTTAAAAGTTTTAGTTCACTTGTAACTGAGCTTTGTTTGAACTGTCAGTTTCAAAAAAATATGAATTGGACACGATACACCACTGTAGAGAAACATTTGTTACTCTGTGCCTTTCTGCACAAATCTTGTTTATTCAATGATTGTGGTTTATCTTAATACATTTTATGCGGTATAAGTTAAATGAGGTACATGCAATTATCATGAGAAAGAGTAAAAAATTCACATGTTGAGCTGGAAATTAAAATTATATTGAAATCTTTCAACAAATTATCAAAGAACAGAGACTCACGAATCGCCAGTGACTTCTTCGATGCTAACATTTTTGGTAACCGATCAACAAACTGTTTCATTTCTTGAACTGTTCTGTCTCCATGCCTTTCATCCAACTGCGAGGATATAAGTTTGGCTCTTCGATTCAAAGTTGAGCCTACAGCATTGAAATTTTTGTCCCTGAATGAACAATAAGGCCCAAGAATTAGTCTAAATTTAGTGAGAATAATCACATTTTCATCATGGTCAATAAATAGGAAACTTGTGTCATGTGTTTTGTACTTTCATCAATGAAGAGTACATTGATATAAAATATCAAATTTAGTCCAAAGAATCAAAATAAAAATGGAACTCGGTGAAACAAAAAATCAAATAGTTTCAAGGAAAAAAGGTTGGCAATAGCCAATTTTTGCAAGCTTGAAATAATTGGCCTTTGTGTAGGCAAAAATGGAATAATATGCTTCAGCATTGTGAAAGTTGTACGAAGCCCGAAGTTTTGTTGGAGTAAGGAATGGAGCAACAAATCATGTACATCAAAGACAAACTTCTATTGAGAGAGTGATCCATCGACCTTATCGCCTATTTGCTGACAGGGCGACAACCTAACACTCCGAGGCGTTGTTGCCACCATAACCGTGATGAGGTTCTAATACTAAACATCCAATGGGCCCATCTTACCAACATCAAATCTATTATATTTCAGATCAAATGATTAAAAAATATTTTCTTCTTTATAATGCTGGTTCATCTTTGTGGCAGTAAATTAAGTATCTACTTCTTTGACCAACAATGAGCTGTAAATGGTGAGTAAAGACATTAATTGTTAGTTCAAGAATCACGGGTGGTTAGAAATATTTAAAGAACTCAATGTAGATATATTGAAAAAATGAAGCTATAAACAGGTTCAGATTTGAATTTGGTTGCTCCATATATTTACGCCATCTGCATTACGTCATTAAATGGCGATACAATTTGAAATTTATGGAACAAGCCATGATTTTGTAAAGTATTTTACAAATTTAAGAATTGAAAACCTACCTCAGTTCGGCAAAAATGTCATCCGCTGAGTTTAAAATTATTTGCTTTTTTCCCGCAATGACATCCTTTTGATCTTCATTTGAGTGACTAAATTTTTCTGGTGGAAGGTGCACAGTGCCTAGCAAATATAACAACAAATATAAATAACAATATAAGAAGATAAATTCAATTAACTGAATAAAGTAAATTGAAACTTATGAGGAAATAATTTCAAACTGAGACGGCTCATAAACAGTCAGTGAGAAACTTTTGTTGGAGTGAAAAAAAGTTGTTCTTCATAAAAGACAGCTCAAAAATCAAGAAAGAAAGAATTTTTGAAATCCACTTCTAACTCTGCAATCTGCGTTGGTCAATTATTTAGCCTCTCAACTCAGGAAGCATACTTTAGTAAACACATAATTTGATATAAATGAATCACCCTAGTTTCATGATTAAGTCAGTCATTCTCAAAAAGACTGAAGCTGTAAAAATGGAGGTACAAGAAAAACAGTAGAAACTGTATACTTTGACCCATTTTAAACCTTGGGATAAATAATATTGTGAATAATTGAGATTCAGAACGGGTAACTTAAACCGGTTTTTACTGTTTTTCTTATAAACCTTTCATTGGCGACGCTAAAGACTTTTTGAGAAAGACCGATTCAATTGCTAGCAAAACTCAAAATGGCCACTCTCATGGGTTGCAGTTTTTCAATTGCCTTTCTTTTGGCAAATTCCATTCATCCAATGGCTTCACTTTATTTTTATAAAAGCTGATGGAGAATTTTTTTAATAATTTTAAAAATTCAGCGTAGGGTTGGTTCTTTTTTCTGACAGCTAAAGTGAAGTTTAATGTGTAATTGACTGGATGAAATTCGACCTAATCCTTATTAAAATGCAAAAATAGACTTACAGCGATTGATTTGAAAAAGCTCGTCTATGAGTCCCTCATAGGTTAGCTGTGTCACAAGTGGTGAAACGAGGTCTATTGATCGATCTAAAAGCAGCAAATGGTCAATTTGGGAATGTGTTATGTGCTTTTTGGGTGTCCGTGGTTCCAGAGATAACCGTTTTAGAAGATCCCAAACATGCTTAGCTGCTAGACCTTTCCCTGAGACTCTTGGAATGACCCCATATAGGTCTTGAAGCATCATTATTGCTTGAGCCGCTTGATACATGTAAGAAGGATCACTTTCCAGATGAAGCTCCTAGAATACAGAAGTATGACGAAATAAATAAAAGTAAAACTATCTTGTATCGTAAAACTAAAAGGATTATGCAGTTAAGTGAGAAAATTAGTTCGAGTTTTTAGTGAAACCCAGACCCAAGTTTGAAGTTATTCACAGAGGTGCAGAAGATGAGGCAGTAAAGTCCCTGATAATGGTTTAGAAGTTTCTCAGAGTCGGTGGAAAATTTCTAGCCTTCTGGAAAAGTCATATTTACTGCTGTGGATACACATAGGGTATCTAAAGGTACCAGGACTGGCACAATTACTTCGAAAAGAATGCATTTAGCAAGCTGGCTGTGACTTCATTCAGAAGAATAGCTCATTTTCTACTGACTAACAACATAATTGAGCTCATTGAGTAAGAAACTCTCAATTTTGGGATAGTTAAAAAAGAAAAAAAAAACGGGACCCCCGACTGTTTTTAGCTGGGTAAGATTTTTTCTTAGCTTGTAAAGCACCTCTCACGAAAACATTCTAAGAATTTGCAGGCTGAATAAAGGAGGGGTATTCGTTAGGGCCGTTTTTTGGTCGACCCAGAATTTCCTCAACTTTACGATCTTCTGCTCATTGAAGATCTATACTTTACAGAATGCAACATGACTTGGTCTCTTTTCAGATCTAGTATTAGCCTAAATGAGGGTCTCATCGGCCTTCAGGCCCACATTTAAGCTGGTAACGGACCTGAAAAGAGACCAAATCTTGATGCATTCCATAAAATTTATACCTTCAATGAGCAAAAAATCAAAAGATAAGGAAATTCTGCAAGAGTGGGCTCAAAAACGGCACTCATTAATACCTACCCCTCCTTTGACAATACAGATCAGACTTAGAAATACTGCCCAGGCAACAGCTGAATGCAACCGCGAGGAAAGAAATGATGCAGTAGTTACCAGAGAACTCAAGATTTGTGTATAAATGCTTGCCATTTAACAGATTTTCCACTGTGAATATTGTTTGTTTGAAAAATTAAGTGTTTTGTTGCCATCCCAAGTTAAGGGCATAAAGAAAGGGGACAAAGAAAGAACAGCACTCAGTAATTCAATGTGTGAGAGGTGTGGAACGCCGACAACGCCAGAAGCTTTAGATGAAATGAAAGGTGTGTACCAAGAGCAGCCTCCTGGTTGAATAATAATTTTTTGGTTACCTTTCTACCTGAGGAATTCTAAAAGACTGTTGGTTAGACAGAATGGGAGGCTCATAAAAAAATTATGTATAGAACTTACTTTAAAGGCAGAATCAAGCTCCATTGACAACAGATCATAGTCAAAGGGAAATATAGTGCATGCGAACTCCTCGATAAAAGTAAAATTTCCATAGACACCTCTATTCTTCAAGATTTGTTCGCAGAGCAAACTCCTATTGGGTACAAAAAATAAGTGGAATGTCGACATTTTGTGAGGACCGCTAGTTCTCTCCTCCCTGGAAATAAATATACAGACAAACGATTACTTGCAGAATTTTCCAGTTAAAATCATTCACAATCTTTTAAAAAAGTACAGTACATTTAGAGAATTTTTATCCTGACCGCAACAAAACAAGAAACAAAACAACCTTAACTGTTACTTTTATAGATATATTTCTATACAAAGATTTAGATTGATTGAACATTATCCAGATTAAATTGAGTGGATCTTCAATCAAAAAACTAACTCCCTCTTCAAATAGTGTAACATTGATTGGATGAACTTTACTTGAGCAATAATGCAAGGCAGTAATGAACCTGATGCCTCACAATAGCTAACAACAAATATAAAATTTACAAGCAAAACCTTCGGAAGTATTCCACACTGACAAATAATTTGTTTCCAGAACTTGAAGCGTAAAAAAACATTACCCATGGATGTTGTCTGCGATCATATCCATTAAATTCACTTGGGGTCGGGTGATGAATATGATATTTTTATAAACAGTTAAAGGGTTCTGTCCGATGGGGAGACGGCCCCGACGAAGCGGAAACATTTTGACTACATCTTGATCTCGAAGAAGACTGAACATTGCAATTGATCCGATGGCATCTGCTAGGGGCTCGTCCCAAACTATTGCCTGAAAGAAGTAGTGCAACAAATTTAAATACTGCACTGTTGGCTGATTAAGCACAAAAAAACTATTGAGTAAAGAAAGCAGAGGTAGAAAAGCACCAAGCACAACATTGCTGATGAGGCTTCAAACCATCCAATCGATGGCCAACATTTCTTTATTTGCAAGGTTGAGGACTTCCTGTCATAAATTATTTTTTCTATGGAAAACTTTCTCAAAAGTTTTCATTTTTCTCCTCAGTTAGCAGAATATTCTGCACTAATTTGAAGCTACAAATTTGGCTTGTTTCTTTTCAATAAATTCAAATAGAGGTGGAAGTTTTGAAACATCACAATGGAGATACCTACATGGTTTTGCACTTTCGCCATTACAATAATTCCTTTTAACTGTTCACCATAAATTTTTTCAGTTTTGAAAATTCTTTTAAGTACTCGTATAATCCACGCGGATGTACAGGGAGATTTTGATTAAAGAGGAGGGCAAAGGACAATCGACAGCTACAGAAATTCAATGATGCTGATTTATTGTCACAAGTTTTCTGGCAGGACTACAAACATTTCCTTTCTACCATTGGAATTCAACAACTTAAATGTATATTTTAAAAATAAAGGGCGCATGAAAAATAGACCAGAGACCTCCATGCCTGGGATACCACTCATGGTCTACGTGAGTCTATAATCCAATGTTTTTTAACGAAAAAACACAAGGTACATCAAAATTTTAATTTATGTACTTCTATTTAGTTAGATGGACCAGAGATTAAAGGCACTTGTTTACAAATTGAGTCGACAAGAGAGGTCGGACTAAAAATATAAATTCTTGGTCTCTTGGGGAGCAGAGGAATGTCAAACAGATACAATCAGATGACATACTGATATAGGGGTAGGTAATGCTGAAAAAGTCCTGAAAATTACTCCAGCTGCCGCACCTCAAACTATTCAGATCACAGAGGTCTAAAATTTTGAAAAGATATTTAGGTGGTATGAAGAACTAGAAACGCCACTCTCCACAAATTAGAGTTCTGGGGAACTCCTCCCATTTATGTACCACTTCAATTATGAGGAGAGTAATGAGAGGATACGCGAGGTAAGTAATGAGAGGATACGCTAAGTAAGCAGGGGGTAGGTACAATACAAGCCCTCTAGGAGCAACATGATCATTGCATATTGTGTTATACAGAATTAGCATGTTACCTTGGTGCCTACACATTTTTCTAGAAGTTGCAATAATTCTTTCCAGCTATTTTCTTGCACTTCTTGGATGTTGATTTTACCTCGCGAGAGGTATGACATCTTAGCAGGAAAAGAGGCAAAAGTTATGATTTAAATGAAGTTAAATTTTGAGCAAAGATACATTGTACAATCTGCGGGACACAAATTCACTATTCACTGGAACAATTGGGAAAAAGAACTTTTAAATTTACGATTCTTGCACCATAACTGTGGGTAGCTGAGAATAGCAGTGAACAGTTTTGTGTTTTGTTTACATTTTTAATTGAGGTTAAGTTTTGGCCCTACTCTAAAGTTCCCTGTCCATCTGTTCCTGTTCCACCTTTTCAAAACTTGTACTCCATTCCCAATTCCAATCATTCTGATTTTTTTGGAATAATGTTTTGGAATGTGTTCAGTTTCAGTTGTTTACTTCCACTTAACAAAATGTTTTTTTCTTGATAAGAATCTCTAATATTCAATAAGCTGTCCTCCTTGCTACTACCCAAATTAGGGCATTTTACATCAATTATATTTAGTGACAGTATGTAAGTTACCTCATCAGCAATCAAAGTATCCCAAGCAGGCTCCCGTGTGAAATATTGAAAGCACCATGGTATCCCTTGCTCTATCGCGGCACATGTTCAGAGATGTCTCCTACCTACCTTGTCTCACAAAGTTGACTGGTAAGATTCATATTATTCAAAGTTTTATCTAGGTATTCGATACTCGATGTCCATCAAGCAAACCATCTACACCTTTAGTCACAGACTCTAAGTACCAGTCTACCTTAAAACTCCTTTGAGTATTCAGACCCATACATGTAGAGGAAAATATGGCCTCACAGAAATAGGGGTGCAGAATTTGGAGAGAAAGGAATACCAACTGTTAGCAGGGGTGTCCTCTTGGTATCAACACAGTCTCACCGAAGTGGTTGCCTCTCTCCTGTCGTTAATGGACCTTTCAGTTTTCAAGTAAAATTCTTGATATAATGAGAAAAACAAACTTCAATGAAGTTGGTTAGGACACACCAAACTGCCAGCACTACTAGACAAAGTGAGCACCAGGAGCAGCCTGTACTCAAAACACAGTGTGAGGAATATTTCATTTTGACACTAAACCTTGCCCAGGGTCATTCAGGCACGAAGGACTGCACCTAAGCTTATTAATGGGTTGTTAGCGTGACTTTGGAGTGTTGCTGATCAAAATAAGAGGTGCCTCTAAGTTCTGATCAACATTGATTGCAAGCACTTAGATACAGTGTTGAAAACATTTATCGATATTCTGTTCCTGCTGTTTGTTAATCGAAAAGTAGCTGTGCCTCTTGAAATTGATCGGCAACCCTCAACGGTCACATCAATGACTCATTTTGATAAAGGATACCAAGTTCTGAAGAGAGTGTGTCTTGAGGAGCTTTAACCTCTATTGGAGATACATTCAAACAACCATTGTAATAGGCGAAGGAGCAGGTATCAAAATCAGATAAAATGCGCTTCATAATGAGCACTTACTTACCTACTTGAACTACTCCTAAAGCAGAACATTTGGTGCTCTTTTCTATCTTCCTTTCAATTTTGGATACCTTTACAGTGTCCAGGTCAGTAGTACAGACCTTAGGGAACTACAGTTAGATTTTGCAGATTTTTAAGGAGCATAGGTAGGTATAATTTTCACAAACTTAAATAACTTTCCTTATAATTTTAACATTCCAAGTCAGGGAGTATAGCTGTGATTGCCAATATTTAAGAAAAAATGAATCCATCAAAGCAACTGTTGAACTACCGACAATGGCTTCATTTTTATGTATTTTTTATTCTTTGTCAACTACTTGTCCTTATATTTCACTTTCTGCTCATAGTTTCAGAATCCAATGTGAGATGTATGTCAGCTGTTCCCGGGCCCAAACCAGAAGGGCCAAAAACTGAACCAAATTCGCAGAATACTGATGACAGAAAACCTTTGATACCGGACAGATATCGTTTCAAGTATCCTGATCTATTACCGCTTCCTAAGATGGAGTGGAGGAATGCTATTCGTGAAAAGCTAGAGAGAAGGGATCAAATGGCTCGGAGAAGTCAGATTGACATCCCAGAGTTCTATGTTGGTAAGTTTTGACAGATTGAAGAAAATTACCTAAGAAACTAAATAATGTTTATCACTGAATCAAATTCTTCATACCTGTGTGTGACAAAATTAGTCGATAATACCTTAATCCACATTTCTCTACTCTAAATATACATGTATAGACAAAAAATAAAAAAAAAAAATAAAAAAAAAACCAAGTAGCCATCAAGACATCACATGTTCTGAGGTGGCACATTCCCATCAAGTTTAATGTTGTGTAAATTGAAGATTGCTCTTCAAATTTTAGCTTTTCGGTCAGAAAGGCTCTCAAAATTTAGGAAGAAAGCAGAAAACTGGTTGCCTTTAAGTCATTTTAATTACCACAGTAAACTTATCATTTTTCATTGCTTTGCACCCATGCAGAATCACCACTCACAAGTCTATCCTTTTTACAGAATGGCTCATTACTTAGGTCTATGACTAGGCAACTTATCTGGAGAACATCAAGATTATCTGTTTGAGCCTGTTTTGTTTTGATTCAACAGATATAGGTACTTGAAAGATTGGAAGGAGCGAAGATCAATTCTAGTGTATTAATTTTTCTTTTTTTAAAAAAATTTTTCAGGCTCAGTCCTCGCTGTTTACCAAAATAACAGACACGCTGCTGATAAGAAACAAAAATTTGTTGGAATTTGCACTCAAAGAGATGGCTATGGTCTGCGGGCAAATTTTGTACTTCGGAATGTAATCGACCACATAGGTATGTTCTTTCATGGCAGGAGACTTTTTGTGAAAAAAAAAGAGAAAAAAAGAAAAAAGCATAAGTTCCTCTTTTTTCGGGACACATGCATCAACTGAGTTATGGTCTTTGCAGAGTTGTCAAGTGTATCCATAGCTCTCTGTATATTTATTGTTTTTGGGAATCAAACAGTTTTTGTAAAAATGGTGAATAGGGGATGGGTGCGAAGACTGATAGAAAATCCCTCGTAAGCACAGGGTTTGTTGCAAAGTCTGATGTTCGAACTCAGAATAATGATTTCAACTATATTTTAAGTAATTCCCTAATATTATGAGGTAATCTCATTTTTCCTATCTCTTTAAAGTTATGGAAATTTCAGAAATTTTTCAAGCATGATGACTTGTTCCCATTCATATTTTTCTATACAATCAGATTTCTATAGTTTCAACTTTTTGAAAACCTTCCTGTTATCCGATGCACAAACATACAAGCAGTATGTGCACTAAACATTTTTTCTATGTCTTCATGACAGGTATGGAAATCAGATACCTCCTATATGACCCAACTATAGAGAAAATTGAAGTTTTGCGCTTAGAGAAAAGGTTGGATGAAAATTTATTATACCTGAAGGATGCTCCTCCAGAACACAGTACATTTCCTCTGGACATGGAGCCTGAATTCATTGCGGAAGATGAACCAGTACCCATCAACCCCGTGCAGGTACTCTTTTTAAGTTACCGTATACGCCCAATAACCGCACCTTTTTTCTCCGATTTCAACGATCGAAAATCAGGGTGCGGGTTACCTGTGAAACTCACCGAAATTGCATACCCATCATGCACTTGACCGTGCCAGTGAAACAGACCACTGTGGGCGCGAGTGAGTCATGCGGGAATTTATTTTTTCATTTTTTTGACCCTCTCAAAATCTGGGTTGCGGGTTATCTGCGGGCGTACATGGTACGTGTGAGAATCATTTAATTTGATTTCAACGAACTCCTCTTCTATTTCTATGCACTGTCGAAGAATAAACCGATTTATTTGTTTGTTGTATTATTATTTGGGAATTAAAAATAAAGTGAGCATGCTGGCCGTAGAAAAGTTACAATAGGTTTTGAGAGCTTCAGGTTTTGTGCCTCAGTTTTAAGTGCTACCAGCAATGTTTAAAGATTAAAATTTTCAAGATCTTTTCTGAAGAACTAATGAAAATGAAAGAAATTTTCGCACACTGTGTATGGTTTTTAATCGGTAGATTTATTTTCAGAAACAGAGAGAACTTGTTCTCAATTTTAACTGGCAAAAAACTGGAACCACTACTTCCAAGATACCGAGTTGTGTGTTTCCAAAAGCGCACCAGAGTATTTGATCAAAAATATAATCACAATTTTTTTCCCCCTATACAGAGTGACGGTCTCTGACAAAATGTTCTTTTTTTATTTCAAGGTAAAACTGAAACCAAAACCATGGCGTATGAAATGGGAAAAGTGGGGCATGAAAGGAATTGCACCCGACTCCTTTTTTCCAGGACAATTAAAAGGCAAAATACCTTTAGTGAAGCCGTGGGATGAAATGGATTTAATGAAACAGTACAGGTAATTATTTTGAGTTTAGCCTATCTGCGTTTCTTTTTCCTTCCTTTCTTTTAAGAAAAGGAGAATGTAAATAAATAAATGTTTCTTCAAATTGCATACCTCTAGTGTAATCAAACTTAAACCAATACATATCATCATTAAGTCCAGTTAAACCTCCTGAAATTAACAAGTAAATTTATTGTCCATCCATGCCATGTGATACACAACTATCAATCTCTGGTATTAGTGTGTTTTATCACAGCAAGACTTTTCAGTCGTTCATTTACGTATCATATTGTTAAAAAAAGTTAACTTTTTTAATTGTTGAACACATTTCAACCTTCAGGAATACTCGACTTTAGCATGGAAAACACTTCTAGAATACAAATTTACACACTAGTTCTCTAACCTGTGAACTGAACAAAAATGCAAACTTTACCGAAAATTACCGAAGTGTTTGTGGCTGGTGGCTTTAAAGTTCACCATCAGCAGCTCTTTGTAGTGAAACTCTTAATTTCAAAAATATTCTTTCTGAAAGAACAAGTTACGCTTATCAAAAATTTCCAAATGCAAATTTTGCACTGTTTGTATTGTACATTTTTAAATTGCCTACATTTGTAAAATTTTTCCCCCTGTTACCAGCAACCAGAGTTGCCCAGGGAGGAATGCAAGAAAATATAACTTGAATGAAACAGTCTTGCAAATTGATGTGAATTTTTCGTTCCTTTGATTTCATTCATTCAAGCATTTATGTACTTTTGCTTTGTTTTGCGAACAAGGAAGAAACAAATGATCATTAAAAATTGAAGTCATACGTTGGAAAGAATGATGACAGCTTCCCAGGGTATTTTTTAATTTCAGTCAGGTTTTTTTGCATTCCTCTCCAGGCAAACCTGGTTACCAGCAAGTGAGAAATAATCGCATAAGAATGAAGGAACTTTTAAGTGCATTTCATGGACCATGGAAACTCTACTTTTTGTCGTGTCTTTTGAAAACTTCTGATGTGCTGAGCATGGTTTTAATATCCTTCTAACTATGGAAAGTTACTTAATCGGCTCTACCCGTTGCATGCAATTAACCCATACAAGGTGTCACAAGTCCTGTGTCATTGCCTCTGTTTTGAGCACAATACTAGCCTTTTATTATTTCTTTATGGTCAGCCTTCTTCTGTCTCTGTGATGTTATTTCAATGATGATATTCGATCCATTTTATATTATAAAAAGTAGAAGAGATGAAGTCCGCCAATGAAAACGATGTTGAAAGAGAATTTTGTACAACATTTGTACAATTTTTCTAGCCCTGATGAAGAAAGAGATAGAGAAAGAGAAGAAAATCAAGGATATTTTACGGATTGGTTGTAACTTGTGTTGCATCAAACAGCAGAATACTCTGGAGAGAAAGTTTTTGCTCTGATGACCTCTTCCTCCCTATATTGAGAATGTTGTTTTATTCTGAAATTTAACGCAGGCTGGCAAATTTATTAACAACGCGTCGGGGACTTTTCCATTTCTGAAGAAACAAGGACAAAAAGTGTCGTGTGTTTTTTCTTAGCGATGATAACATTCATCTCTTGTCTTCAGGGTTCAACACGTTTCTAATCAGTTGACTTATGACGAAGTTAAAATGAATCACAGAAACTGTGCAATTTCAAATGTAACTGAAATAATCACAGGATAATTCCTCATAAAACTTCTCCAACCTATTTTCTATAACTAGTGGTGGTATAACTAGTGGTGATTTCGTTATCTTTCTAAGCATTTTTATTTGCCTAATGTTGATCATTCCCCTGTTTTCTCAGACAAACCATTCCAGAAGAGGAACAGCAAGAAATATACGCAGAACTTTACACGGAACTTCATCAGCAAGATGCGTCCCGGAAAAGAACTAGGAGAAAAGACTCGAAAAAGAAAAAGTAGTTGTAAGATTGCCACTTTTGTTACTTTCTTAGGGACATATGTTTGTTAAAATTTTCATATGATTTTTTAAAACTTTTTCTCAATAAACTGTTCATGTAACACAGAATTTTCTAACCAGTTTTTATGTTTCGATTTTTAGAACTAGGACAGGGCCACCAGGGGTCTTTTTTGAGGAGGTCAGGAAGGTAATGGACCTTCAGGCTAGTTGCAAATTTAAGCATTTATAATGTATATTTTCTCATCAAAATTTCACATTATTAACAAAAATTATCAAATTAACCTTCCTACCAAGATATCAACGTTTTTTGATGCATAAATTCAAACTTTCCGCTCTTAAAAATTAAAATACTTTATGTACTTGAGTTCAGTTGCACATTAAACATTACCGTAACAGTATTATGGTAAAGAAATATTGCAGCCTCAATATCGGTGCCTCTGTACAGCTGTTGCATGCTGTTCACACTTTGAACAACACCGGGGGGGGGGGGGGTGGTATATTGCTTAATTGAGGAGCCTGCCAAAACCGTTGTGGTGCGCGATTCGATTCACGTATAGACTCAAATTTTTCTTGTGAGTGGGGAATCTAACTAACTTGTGCTCAATAAAAACGTCAATATCTTGCATAGGAGTTAATTCTAGTAATTTTTGTCTCTTGAATCGTTTTTTGCGCAAAATTTTGAGGAGGTAATATAAAAGGTAACATGTGAGAGTGCTTCAATTTGTACCTAAAAATTTGGTTCTGTGCATATAAATTGCTGCAATTTTGTGAAAAATACATGATTTTTCTTGCAGTGTTGCCAAACAAAAATAAGTAATATAAAAAAGTAAAATAAAAAATAACCACAATCTTGCCGAACTTCCAATTATTAAAATCCATTATCAGGGCCTCCCTATTTTTGCAAGCAATGGTTGAGAAGTTTTTGTATCTCTAAAAAGAAAAAAAAAAATAAGAAAATGAAGATAATTTTTTCTCATGGATGTAAAAAATTTCTGACACGAGAAAATATTATTGCAAATTAAGATAGATCTCGTGGTTGCGTAATCATGTTCCATCATAAATATTGAAAATTTCCAGACTTCTACTGGCATCATTGGCATGTTTGTTTCCTCCCCTTGTAGTTCCCACTCCCCAATTTTGAAAACTAAGCATTTTAACTTTTAAAAATATTTTATTAGTCGTACAAAAAACACAATTGATGAAGTATAAAATAATATTAGTAAAATGAACTTCTTACACAAAACATGATACATTTGTAGCACAAACTATGATAACAATTTGGGAGAATGAAACAATGATGTTGTTTTTTTTTTTTTTCACGAGAGGTGCATGAACATCACAAATAATTTGAGTTTGTTCTTTAGAGCTGACTTATGATATATTATTGTTTCCCTGCCTATGTAAATTGGAAACAAAAAACATTGAAAATAAGACCATCGTTTATTTAACTCTTGGGTACTTGTTATGGTTCTCAGTTTTATTCTCGCGATTACTATTGACTGGTGCTCTACTTTAAATGTAGCATCTTTAGAGGTATTTAAATAAATGCACTGCGCAGTGCTAGATGGACCGTCAAAATGTATCTCCACTCGCAAGAAAATTACAAATGTTAGAGGACATTTCTCACGAAAATTTAGGATGCAAGATCAGTTCAAACTGGTAACTGAAATGGTAACTTTAGTACTCCATGGTCGAAAAATTTGAGAGGCAGGTTTGTCTCATCAGTTAATTGCAACTGTGTTTTCATTATCAATGCAAGAAAAACTTAAAGAAGAGTGATTCAATAACTTCAGCCTGGTACATTTTTTTTTTTTAAATTACCAGCTCTTTTGGAATATTCAATTATCAATTAAACCCAAATGACTTTGCAGAGGTTAAAGTGGCGGTACGTCTAATTTAGGAACTTAAAAAATGTCCTCAGCCGCCATTATCAATATGAACAATTTGTTTCCCGTGTCTTTCATTTTCTTCCTCTTCTCCTTTTTTGTTTCTTTTTTTTTTCAAAAAAATATATACAATTTGAGCCACACTATAACAATTTTTATCAAATAAATTAACATACTTTAAATTACAATTTATGTGAGTAACAATGCAAATCCGGTATGATAGAACCTATACAAAGTGATCTCTCCTTACGGTAGTAATGACTAGAACCCAGAAAAATCGTTCATCTCAAATGCACTCCGATGACTGAAATAATACTTCGAAGACTGCAGGTTTTCCTCCTTAAATAAGTTTAGAAAGGTGAAAATTTTTCCGTGAACAAGAATTAATTATCGTAGAAAAGAAAGGTAAGATGGGTGGAGTGAAACTTCATTGCGCTTAAAATCTATGACTTACAGCTATATCACAGCAGAACAAAAGTAGTTAATAGCAGAAGGCAAATTTTACTCTTCTGTTGATGTTAGAATTTCAGGAACATTTTTCTTTTGATCATCATTTACTTTTTAAAATATTAAGTATTTGTTTGTTTGTTTTTTTTTTATATCTAATTTAGTTTTATATTTTCTTCATTTATCATCATTTCGAAAGGAAAAACTATGGTTCTTTTGGATGTACAGCAATGATGGCAGTAAGGTTGACGGAAAGTGAATTTCAAATCATTAGGCAGGGACTTGTGTGATTTTCTCAGTATCGAGATGTTTGTCGTCCTCATACTTAATTCCAGTCGGGTGATTGGATGTTATTTGTTGCATAAGAGACTAAGCTTAATGCTCAAGCTTCATCTTCAGCTGTTGAATTAAGTCTTGGACTAGATTTATCTAAGATTTGACATAAGACTTGGTTAGATACTAAGATTCAGCATTCGCTCACTTCTTGGTACAGAGTTTACTTTTCTTCTGCTCAAAAGTTTTTGACAGGCAGAAGCTGTTAAAAGTTGAAAAGTCCTTGATATCATATAATGTCCTGATAAGCTTTTTTAATATTATTTCTCAATAAAGGGCTATATTTGAACATTCCAAAGTTTTCTAAAGTTAAAAGTTGGAAAGCAACTCCGAAAACTTTTCAACTTATCTCAGCTTGCGTCCCATCCCATCTTTACACAAGTAGGTTAATTTTTAAAAGGGTTTTGATCTTTGGCAATGAGAACCTCACACAACGGTGTGACCAAAATTTTCCGAAGGAAGGGTCATACTTAAAATATATCTCCTCTTTGAGTATCAGCCGACAACTTGAACTCATCAATATTTATGTTACTTGATACCGTAAAATTCTCAGAGTTTGCAAGGAATACCTTGTACCTTATTATGAGCAGAAAAGCTTGAGTTTTGGCTACAGGAAGATAGTATTACTTGTGAGTATGGACCGCTAATACATCATCTGATAGTTGTCTACATGACATGTCAAAAAATTAATGTAGATTGTTGGGATCCAGTGATTGAAAAAATGTAGGTACATGAAAAAAAAGCAATCTTCTAGTGAGTATTTTGACTAAGGCACCATGATATGAGATAAACGAGCAGCCTCAATGAGGAGGTATGAGGAGCTTGAGGTTGTGTTGATTTTTCAAACGTTGAGATCATCCCAGTCCTCTTCTGAAGCGTCTGCTGCAGTTACGCTGAGGACTACGCGAGGCCTGGTGACTAATTGCAGCGCGTTTCGGTTCGGCATTGTGAGAGGGTTCTCTTGGAGATCTACATCTTCTAATGACTCGGTCTGTTCTAACCTATCGACTTCAATTTCTAGATAAAAACAAAAATACCAAATTTTATTCACAAAAGTCCAAGAATATTTTTAATACAACTGTAGCATCTCAGTAGTAATGACTCTTTAAAAATTCTTTTGATAGACTTTTCACCAAACTCTCAAGAATAGGCCCATGGAAGGGAACCCTTTTGGATCAGTTTTTTTGTGAAAATATGTTGATAAAATTTACATTGACCAAACAGAAAGCTGCCATCTGTAACCACATTATAAATTTTAAATGTAAATCTTATGAAATGCAAAATGTCTGAATGTTTTTGCATTGATTTAAATTGCAAGGTACGTAATTCTAGTACAGCATACTTGAAGAAAAATGAATTTCAACTGACCTTAAGGAGCAGTTTAATTAAGTTTCTGAAAACTTTCCTAGGAGGTGAAACTTAACTGTTGTAACAGTGCAACCTTATGCAGGCCATAGTGAAAGTACCCAGACAACGGTCGTCACAAACACAATCGGTTAGGACCCAACTAACTCCATGATGCTACCCCTTAAAGTTTGTTGAAGAAAATATTGATAGGTAGTTTTGTCACAGTGCAACCAAGTAGGTAGTGGCTCTACCTACTTTCATTTTCCTCTGTTTATGCAAGTGAAAATTTAATAAAACAAAATAATTTCAAAATAATGCTTCAAAATGTCAAAAAAAAATGAGTCTTTCAACTTCCATTTTAAAAACAGGAAAATTTTTATCAACTTTTTTTTTAAATTTAGACCATTAAAATATTACTTACCAACGATGTGATTGTGACTGGCATTAAGCTTTGATAATTTTGGCATTTTGTACACTGCATGAGGTAAAGCAATAAAAGCATTGTGAGAGATGTCCAGCCTTTCTAACGCTGCTAGATCAGCCAGCTCATCTGGTAGTTTACTCATTGTATTGTTTGAGAGGTTTAAGTCTGTAAAAGAAAAAAAGTGCTTCAATTAATGTCTTATCAAACTTTTTAGCAGCAAATTTGAATAAGTTTAGCTCTTCCAGTGAGATAAAAATTAAAAATTACAGGTAATGTTCAATGATATTTCAATTTTGAATTACCTTGATCAAAATACATTTTTTACTCACGTTTCTATACAAGTCGGAATGTTGTCTGAACTTGTTTGATCTAGGATAATAGGTTACATTGAAAGTTGATGATTATCGTAGATCTTCTAGAAAATGGTGCTTAGTTAGCATTTTAACATCATCCACACTGTGACCTCTTTTTTTATTTGGTTGAAGTAGGGTAGGTACTTAGATAAAAATACCTTGCCAACACACATTTTTAGTTTACTAACCTGTGATGAGGGAAAATTTCACAGCAAATTTAGGAGGGATCTTCGTGATGACATTTCCAGACAGATTGCATCCTTTCAGTTCAGTGTGGCGCATCAGGTGATAAACAGCATCTGGGACTTGCATTAGTTGGCATTCTGACAAATCTGCACAGAGCAAAGACCGCAATCTATTAATATGTGCCAAAATTTCTTGACCCCATTTAACAATAAAAGCTTCCTCGTGCTCCGAGAAAAGCCCACCTTTGCAGTTTAGAGCATACCTACTTATTACCCTCTGTCCTCTGTCACGGAGTATCTCAACAACACAATATTACAAGAGAATGTGTGAACATATATCTACCTATATCTATTTGAGAATGATCCGCTGGGCCTACCTAAATGATACTTTATTTTCTTTTAATTATTTTTTTCCTCTTAATTTTTGAAAAAATATCAAAAAATATTCTTTTCCTGCAATTTTTCTCATATTTTAATTTATTTTAAATTAACCAAAAATTTAACAGCTTTTTGTGTCACTGACCTTTCTGCTCAACTTTTTCCTCCGTTTAGATCCCTACGTGCTGTCGACGCATTCATTACCGTCCGTCTTTTCATACCCCCTCCCCCTTTCCCTTATTGAAACTTTGAGCGCCTATTATGAGAATACCTAATAAAGTACCAAATTACTCTTTTTCTTTTTTATCTGCGTGCTCCGTTTGGACTTTCATCTCAAGGAGACGAAAACCAATAGTAACAAAACTCGATTTTCAGTAATGCTCAGTGTAGGTCCTATTCTGAACAATTGAAAGTAAAACGAAAAGTCTGTTATAGGTATAGGTAAAAATCCAACATTCAAACCTATGTGTACTGTTGATTTTGAATTTCGCGGGTTTGGCACTCGACCAATCCCCGCCGGCGGCGAGTCTCGCGGCGCGCGAGATCCGACGGAAATGATGAGACACATCGCGTGCTCTCTCGCGACCAAGACTCACCACCCGATAGACATTCATAGCAATAGCACCGTATGTCATTGCTGTACATGAACAGGAAACATTACCTAATCGCAGAGATTCAGCTGCTTCTTCACACCGGTGAACAACCCTTGTGACTGCGTTAGCCATTCGCGATTCAATCACACGCACCCACCGTCACAGACTGGACCCACTCAACGAGATGAAAACATTATCCGACCTACTACAGACTAGCTGTTGCCGCGCACGGTGAATTTATCATTTCCTCTCGACGAGAAAAACGAGAGTTTGAGGTAGGCCATGCAACCGCGCATCGAACTACTGCGCTGCCACGTTTCGTTTGACTAGTGAACACTATTCTTCGTGACTTTTCAAATATAACGATTGCTATCGTAAAAATAGAATTACGCGTGTACCTTTGCCGTTTTTTAAAATGCTACTATATCTTTCGCCCCTTACCTAGGTACTCATATTCTAATGTTCTTTCCCATAGAGGCAACATCCGTGTTGTTGGCTCATGGTGAATGTAAGTAGGTAATATGACACGACGCCGCACTTATTTTCGATGGGATGAAAATAAGAAGTCAGAACGCCTTCACTTATTCGTATATGCAACACAGACTACGCTTTAAGGTCGAAGAGTTGCAACCAGGTGTTGCGTTTAGCGTCGCATAGTGTATAACGGTTTAGCATTTTTTATTTATTTATTTTTGTATTATAATTAGGAGCCTGCATGACTATAGTTTTAAATAAAATTGTATCGACGTTTTTATCCCTCTTTCGTGTGTCTTTATGAAGTTTTAATAGGGGTCACCGTTTTAAAAATTCTAAAATAATGATTTTGCGCACATCTCTTGGTAGATCTGCGCTAATGCCCATGCCTAACTCGATAATGATTCGACAGAATCTAGATTTCTAGTATCCAAATACTGAAACCAGTAAAGGCAGAGGACCGAATCTGTTGAAATTACGTGAAAAAAAGATAGCACAGTTAAGCGTTAGATGCCCAAGACCTTTTTTAACACGCAAATTCCAAATTCGGGTCAGAATTGGTCACCCGTATTTTAATACATAGATTTTAAGGTATCCCTGGTAAAAATTGGCGATAGGAGCTGCGTTTCAAAATACCATAGGAGTTCTTATAGCCGACTAAAGAAGGCTATAGAATAGCTGGCTGTAGAAAGCGGAGCAAATCATATAGCCGGGCTATACGAAGCTATAAAAAAGTATACAGTCGGGCTATAGTTTCTATCGCCGGGCTTTACACTTTATCGCCATTGGCTACAAAAGGCTATAAGAAATTGTGTAGAAATTCGTGTGCTTTGGAAATCATTAAGTTTTTTACGGAACTACCTTAATGTTTACAAAACACACATTATATTTTCCTTTAAAACACATTTTTTTTTCATCAATTAAAATGAGAATAATCCATACAGAGTGTGCAAACATTTCAGAATCATGAGTTGAAAAACGCTGACTCCGCGAGATTAAATATTAGAGCCTAACACAAAGCGGAGCGGCGACGCACTGGCGCCTACAAACCTAACAGGGATACTTCACGCATTGCGCAATGCGTGAAGTATCACTGTTAGGTTTGTAGGCGCCAATGCGCGTTTCGCGCTCTCTGCTCGCCCGCCGCGCCGCAGCGTGCCACGGCGTCTGAAGCAACCATTTCACACCAGAGGTATTGCACAGTATCATACGAAATTGAAGGCGCTCCAACATATTAAGAATGACAGGCATCCTTCTAAAGTACGGAGCTTTCCTCGCAAAATATATATCAAGATACTATGGCAAAAAAAGAGAGCGGTAGTCCAAAAATTCACGACGTCCTATAGTATCCGTATTTAGTAACGTTTAGCATAAACTTCATCGTCTGGCTAATGCTTAATCGCCATCGGCTATAAAAGGTTATAAAAAATTTGTACAGCCGGCTACAGAAGCTATTGGAAATCTTTCAGCCGGCCTTAAGTCTATGGTATTTTGGAACACAGATTCTACTGCCAATTTTTACCAGGGATTATGTATCTATGAAATTTCTATATTTTTGAAGGTACACGGGAGATACTTTTCTTTTTTTTCTCTTTTTTTTTCTTTCAGATTTTCGCACCTTTTTGGAAACATACTGGCGCTTTCTCGATCCCCCTCTTCCGCCATATGTAACTTCCCTAGAGGAGATAGCCGGGTCAATTTGACCCAGTTTGGAATCTAGGGGTAGAAAAAAAAATCCCTAACACAACACAGCTCTCGTGAAATACCAAGTTTTAGTCGAGTGCCCTTTAGAGGCACAGTTAGATCCCTTCAGAGGCAAATTATTTATTTATTTTTGTATTATGAGGAGCCTGCACGACTATAGTTTTAAATAAAATCGTATCAACTCGAAACATTTTTATCCCTGGCTTTCGTATGTCTTCATGAAGTTTCAAAGGAGCTCACTGTTTTAGTCGAGTGCCTTTTAGAGCGCTTGAGAGACCTGTAAACATTTTTTTTTTTTTTTTTTCCAACTTAAAATGATTATTGATTTTGACACATAACATATTTTGGGCAAACTCAACCTTCACGTTTCTTAAATTTATAAAACAGAGACACCTCAACGCGTTTTGATGACGGCACAGATATAAGACAAATGGTAACGAACACAACATGGAATTAAAGCAAGGGAAGAGGCGCGCGTTGATGACGGCGCAGAGATACAACTATTCATGCTTGATGGATGTCCGTGTTGCATCTGCAGAATTGAAGGCGCGGTGGCGCGAGGCGTGAACTCTCAATGCTCGGCACTATGTTACCGATGAAGTGTTGCTTGGATTCGGGAGAAAATTTTGAGAAGGGCGCCGGAATACGTCTCTATACTATTCACATGTGTTGATACTCGATTTTATCTCCTTTTTCTTTCAAATTGTGTCCGATCCTGTTCCTACGATGTAATTGTAGACCTATATCTAAAGCTGGTATGAACCGGCCCCGTTCAACTCAAGGGGCACGTGTTTTTAGCAAGCCTCGGGCCAATTCGAACCTGCTTTGGCATCTAAGGGTCAAGATTGCCCATATAGAAAGAAGCGAAACGATATTTGCCTTTTCCTATCATGAAAAATGATTATTGTAAAAAAAAGTCAACGATTGGTTTTTGGTGCGACAAAATTTTGAAAATAAAACTGTCCTCCTTTTATTGGCCAAATGTTGCAAAAATTACTCTTAAAAGTAATAAAAAAACTAAAAGAAATAGAATAATTCCAGTTTGAATGCAAGAAATTGCAACTTCAATTTAGTATTCTCACTGCAAATTGTTACTTGGACACAATGGTGAGGCACGGATGATGATCGATAATCGATATTTCCCCATTTGCAGTTATGGTACAGAATCTGCCATATCAAGGTATTCGTTGCGGATACCTTGTCTATCGATCCTTTTCCATAGGTTTAATGGCAGATCAATCTAAATATCACAAAGCACGCCGCGCCACCACTAGGACATGAATTGGATTGCATTTTGCAAAAAGGAACCACGAGCATTGCAATGCTGCTAAGATTGTGCAACTTCTTTTGTCTTGGAAGAAAACCTGAGTATCCATTGACTGTTTCTATTTTACTCGCAAAAAACTGAATTTAGGTAAGACAAAAATTACCATGTAGGTAAATTTCATCTTTTTTCATGATTTCAGTTATTTTACTGCAAAAGATGAATTTGCACAATCTTAGCATCATTGCAATGCTTGTGGTTCCTTTTTGCAAAATGCAATCCAATTTTAGGATACATTTCTTATCGACACGTATCCAATAATATGTGGACCTGTGGACTGATTATTGAAATTGATAGACAAAGCTACAGACAAAGAAGACATGGGGGGTATGGAGCGATCCTATCGATTGAAATGTGTGGTTCTTATAGACTAAGGGAGAAAATGATAGATTAACTGTCAGGTTTCTCGTGGGTTGCCGTCAGTTAGTCTATTCCTACTGCCTTTGTCCATTGTAACCACCAGCTTCCACCAATAGGTTTCCTCCATATCGCTTTTGTCATCTTTGTCTATAGCTTTGTCTATCAATTTCAATAATCGGCCCGCAGATTTCATGCCATCGGAAAGTCCTCAGTTTAAAATAGTAATGCCTCTCAGCTCTCAGCCCCTTCAAATTTAATCTCACGCGACATCTTGGACCGCGCATCTTGGAGTGTATGACCGCCGAATGACGGCCGAAGCTCGCGCGAGCCGTCGTCGGGATCCTTGGCGCCGGCCCAAAAACATCAGTTTTCTCGCGAAGTGCCGAAAATAATTGAGGTCGTTCTCCGTGTCAAAGTTTAAGTTATCCGAACGTTCGTCCGCTAATTTCCCTCACGCCGTTCGTCATCTTCGCGTTTTCCGAATTAACAGGAGCGGAATCACGTGTTCGCCGACTCGAAATAGAAAAGGAACGACCTCGACCGGAGTCGGACAAAGAAAACTCGCCGCGATCAGGGGTCAACACCGGGGTCAAAACTAGCCCAGACAAGTTCAATATTTTCAGAAGAAATTTCACCCTTGCTCGCCAACTCAAACATGATTCCGTCAACGGCACCGGGCTTTCCACGTTTAGAATAAATGAGGAAGTATTGCCGGCGCTCCAGCTGAGGTTCTGAGTTTGACGGCTGAAAGCTGAAAATTTGAAACTTGGATGTCAAAATGTGATGTCGTAAATTTTCTTTTGTTGGCGTTTTTTAATTTTTTTAAAAAAAGGAACATGGACTCCTGGCGTAGATCCGCTGGTATTTCCAGAAAGGATCGCGTCAGAAATGAGACGGTACGGGAGATCATGGATGCCAAGCAGACCATCGTGCATGACATTATGACAAAACAACTCATTTGGTATGGTCATGTCCAGAGAATGGCAGGAGATAGGTTGCCGCGGAAGAAGGTCCTTGACTGGGTTCCTCCTGGGAGAAGACGCAGAGGGCGCCCAATGAAAGGTTGGAGGGAAGGGATTGAAGCGGAAATGTTAAGGTGCTCAATCCCCCAAGATTTGTGGTTTGAAAGAGAGCAGTGGAGGTTAGGGGTCGTAGAGCGCGAGGGAGTGCTGCAAAGCGACCTATATGTATGTGTATGTAAAAAAAGGAACAACCCGTCAACATCTCTTGAGATTTTCTTTGGTTCTTTTACCTTGTCACGCTCTCGATCATTCCAAAACGTTTCAAAAAACGTTAAGAAAAAAAAAAAAAAAAAAAAAAAAAAAAAAAATCCTACGCAGTTCTTGTGCACATTTCTGCAACATTTTTCTCTCCAAACACAAAGTAGCCATATGGCTTATCGACACAATCGCGCAATGAAAATTCATCCTCTTTGTTAGGTACATTCCAAAACATGTTCGAAACGGCAGAACTATACAGAGTGATTCAAAAGTCTCACACCACTCTTATATAGCCTCTAGGTTCTTGCCAAGTATCAGGTTAGCCCCCTTAAAATTTTAAGAGGTTCCAAAAGTCGTTTCCTTCGACCCAGGAGCGCTCACAAAATTTTGAGTCTGCTGTCTTTCGTTGAAAAGTTACAGGGATGATGCCCTGATGCGGGACTTCATGATCACCCTGTATGCCCGTGACATTGGGATGAGTCACATTCAAGCTTGATGGAGCTGGGCGGAAAAACCCTAACGGAAACAAGTCTCTGCGCCATGACGCCGTTTTGAGCTCAATATTCCAATCACAGCCATTGTCTCATGATATTTTCAACTATATAGACGACCGATTTGACAGCATTTATCCACCCAGACAAAAGCTCGTAGCGCCGTCGATCATGTGGAGAGGAGAGGAACAGTGTCGCCATCTGGCACGGGGAGGTGGTGACTTTCTCACCGGCGAGTTTCCTGTCCCACGTCGCGTGACCTGTGACAACGCCGGGGATAATGCCGTCGCGCTAAGGAAAAACGCCGTATGAACCTTCAGGCGTTGCCAAATTTCTTTTAGTCAATCGCGAATTTTCGGGAACATCTGCGAACATTTTTCTTCCAATTTTTCAGATAATTTTTGTTCGCACAATCACATTAGGTTTCTGCAATTTTCAAGGAAAAATACTCATAGCTTTCCTCAAAAATAAACATTTTATCGAAGGGAATGTGGCAACTCTCGGATGTCCATACGACGTTTTTCCTCGGCACGGCATAATGGAATATTGAAATGGGAGCTGGCTCTCGGCCGCAGAAACGAGTTACCCTTTTTGGAAGTAAAGCACAACCTTGGGGAGATTTGCGGCGGAGTTGCCTTGAACCTCATCTCGCTGTCGTTGCACGGGACAAAGACATTACTCGCCGTGCTGCGGCTCCAAGAACTGGGCATCAGCCACGTTACATCGATGTCGATGGCGCAGTGTCGTTCACAGAAGTCTGTGTGAACTACATTTGGACGTATTTCTACCAAACAGACCTATGTGGAGGTGAGATTTATGGGGCGTGCTCTAGAGAGCTGCATAAGAAGCAATGTAAAAGTGGGCGTGATTCCTTTTGAAGAATTGGAAAAGCGGGATATTGCATTCTATCAAACAGACCTATGTGCCAACTGAATGCAGAACTCATGAGCCGCGGGCATGGCAAGAGAGCGTTGTGGACAAGGCTCATGAGTTAAAGACACGGATCCGCGGCTCGGAGTCTCCATCGTCGCCGCTGACGTCACTGGCGCTTAATTATTCTCATTCACTCTTACGGCCAGAGAACGAACGAGCACACCCCATATTTCTCACCTCCACATAGGTCTGTTTGGTAGAAATACGTCCATTTTGCAATTAGGAACTACAATTTCAGGCTCATCCATGTAATAGCCCACCTGCGGGCCGATTATTGAAATTGATAGACAAAGCTATAGACAAAGAAGACATAGGGGGTATAAAGCAATCCTATAGATTGAAATGGGTGGTTCTCATAGACTAAGGGGGAAAATGATAGACTAACTGTCGGGTCTCTCGTGGGTTGCCGTTAGTTAGTCTATTACCTACCTCCTTTGTCCATTGCAACCACCCGCTTCTACCAATAGGATCCCTCCAAATCCTTTTTGTCCTCTTTGTCTATTGCTTTGTCAATCAATTTCAATAATCAGCCCGCTGTATAGGGAAACTTAGGTGTGGTACATACGTGGTTCCTAAGCCGAGCCAGAAATTGTATAGTTCTTCATTGCGAAATGCAACCCATGCGGCTTTGTTTCCACGATCGAAAACAGAGTTCGAAATTAATGCAATTTATCGGGAGCAAAACCGGGGGGGGGGGGGCTCCCCCTCCCTAGAATTCTGAGGGAGTTCCTCCGCAAAACTGAGGTTTACGCAAATAACAGAGTCCAATGCGTGCTTTAATGATTTTTGAAACGCCGGGTTCTAACTATTGTAACAACAAATAACTAGACGCAGTCCACATAAGCAGGATAAGGAGGAATAGGAAGGATAGAGCAGAACGTAATATGATCTTCACCGGTATATTTACCACGCTTTATTGTGCTATAGTTTCGCCATTGCGTCTGGGAAATCATACACCTACGTGTATTTAGGCTTGTGACGTTACACAGATTTTCCGTCTTCAAAAAACGAATGGTTATCGGAAGTGTTCAAAACTCCGTGCGATTCATCGGGGATGTTTTTGAAAATTTCGCATCTAAGGGCCAAAATTAATTTTCCTGACGAAAAGAAAAGAAGAAGAAGAAGAAAAAAAACCCAACGAAGGACGACTTATTGAAGTACGTAAAAGAACGCACTACCAATCATGCTCATGTATCTACTTTTTTGCGTTTCGAGGGCTGGCAATTTTGTAATACATTTGAATCATTTCTTGAGATAATGACCATGTCGCAATATAAGTCAGTAGTATTTTACTCCATTGGCACAATAGGCAACACTGGATCAAGTTAAGGTGTAGGAGAAACAAGCAGAGCTTTAGTTAGTGTCGATGCGACGGTAATAAACGAATTCTTTCATTCTAACGCCTGGATGCAACTATTCGACCACCATGGATGTCCGTGTTGCATACGCACGGAGGTGAGGGCGCTTGGACTTCAGACACGAACCCCTCTACCCGCGGCGGCGCTCAGTCAATGAGAGGAGTCGGATAAAATCTGGAGATGTTAAAGCTCATATTGATGTCAAGGTGATTCGATGGACGCCATATTTTGTGTCAGAACGACGTGCGATATATCGCACAGATTGGCTCTATTTTTTCAGCCAATAATCATTTTTCTCGAATTTTGAGATCGGAATTCTGTTGTCAGGAGACTAAAGCACTCACTTACCAATTTTTACAAACAAATTCAACGTAATAAAGGCGTGGTTTTTCCTAGAGAGAAAACATAGCATTCGATACTGATATCGAAACTGCACTCGAATACGATATTTTCTCTCTAAAAAAATCACGCCTTTATCACGTTGAATTTCTTTGTTAAAATTGGTACGTGAGTGCCTTAGTCTCCTGACAACAGAATTGCGATCTCAAAATTTGAAAAAAATGACGAGTAGCTACAAAAATGGAACCAATTGATGCGATATATCGCATGCCGTTCTGACACAAAATATGGCGTCCATCGAATCACCTTAATACAGAATATACAGGTTTTAGAAGTGCTAAGTTTGATTTTCTCGTGCTAATTCCTTCTGGAAAGCACCCTATACAATTTATAATGTGAAGGAAATAAAATCGAAATTTGCAGTTCCAGTCAAAAATTTTATGTCTAACCTCTCTGAGAAGCCCGTTTCATTTTGCTACGGATTTTACTGCGAGAATCTAAAACAGAGTGGCTTCAATTCTTCATATATACTTCAAAGACATCTCATAGACATAAGCTCTATATCATGCTTCGCACATCGCGATTTCAAAACTGAAGCCCAAAAGATACTAATGCACATCCTACGCCTATATACAACTATTCATGCCTAGGAGAGACCTATCTTTGTAGTATGAACGAAGAATTAAGAGCGTTCCACCATTTTGGATCCTCGCATTAAAGCCCGCCGTTCGGCCGTGCTGTGGTTAAGGCGCAATTGCCTGGACAGTCAAAACGCCCTCGCTTTCGTGCGTACGCAACACGCACATCCATGGAGCCCGAATAGTTGCATCCAGGAGTTAAAATATGATTTGTATAATGTTCAATTCATTCGCCGGTGACTAAGGACACTGTGCTTGTTCCTCTCGCGCCTTATCTTAGTGCTAACCATTTCTGACACATTGCCTACACTTCATTTATTAGGAAATGTTAATTTCTTTCTTTATCTACTCATATATCTTTGCCTATTCCGAGAAAATTATGAAGTAATACATCTATGTACAAATTGGGAAACCACGAATCTCTGTTTGCGACGTTTCAGACTTCCTGTAATACCTTATTTTTGCTTTGGAAAACTAGTCAATGTAATTACTTAAAGACTTCCTTGTTTTTTTTCTCTGTTTAGAAGAATACAAGGAAACACCTTAATATTTACAAAACATACATTAAATTTTCCTTTCATATATATAATTTTTATCAATTCAAATTAAAGTAATCCATGCAGAGTGTGCAAACATATACAAATCATGAGTTGAAAAACGCTGACTCCGCGAGTTTAAATAATAGGTCCTAGCATAAAGCGGAGTGATGCGACGTGCTGCCAGCACGAAACGCGCACTGGCGCCTACAAACCTAAGCAGATACTTCACGCATTGCGCAATGCTTGAGGTATCCCTTAGGTTTGTAGGCGCCAATGCGCGTGCTGACTGGCTGGCCGCACCGCAGCGTGCCACGTGCCAGGGCGCTTCTGTATTTCACAATAGAGGTGTTGTACAGTATTATACGAAATCGAAGGCACTCCAACATATCAACAATAAGAATGACAGGCATCCTTTAAGAGTACGGAACTTTCCTTGCAAAATAAGTTGAGATAAGAGAGATAAAGGAACATTCTTCTCATCGGAAAATAAAATAATAGCGGACATTTAAAAAAAAAAAACCGTGATGGAAATACGTGGTTTTGCACTTTGGCCATAGATATTTTTTTTTTTAAAAAATGATCTCTTTCTTGTACCAAAGAGAGCCAGATGTACGAAATATTTTGAAATTCTAACTATCAGAAATCTGGAAACCTTTTTTTTTCCCTACTTTTTTTACTCCATGTTTTAATGACCGAAATAAAATGCTAAAAGTGAGCGGAACAGCTCGGAGGGTGCATCCACCGAAGTAGTAATGCACATTTTATCGTTGCGGATAATTTCACCGAATGTTTACGGCCACCGAAATGAACCACCGCGGAACGATGTGCGGATAGTATTTTTATATGCTCTGCCGAGGCACTGAATCCGTATGACCCAGTAACTGGACATCTGCGCCACCTCCTCGCCGGGCACTTTCACTTCCCCGCCGATTTGTCGACTCTGGCGTCGAGAGGACCCAGATAACGTTACACGAGATTCAGGAATCGGGAATTTCCCGTAAACCCGGCAACGAGCTTCCAAGCTCAGGTGCTATGTAAGTCATCTCCAGCGCGTGCGTGTAACAAGTAGACGCACGCGTGCTTACGTTGCGAAATATTAGCGCATCATTTCGTCGTAGCGCACCGTGGGGTGGGAGCTTGGCTTTCCGTGGCCAGGAATTAAGTCGCTCGCGTTTTTTTAGAGGTGATTCGTCAAGCTCAAGTGACGTGGTCGAACTGGCATGCGATACATCGCATCGATTAGGTAAAAAATCTCTGCAGATTATGCATTTTCAGCGAAAAAAGGACGATAGCCCTTGCGCATGAGCCTAAAGAATCATTCTAAACCCCAAAAATTGGCAAAATTCAGAAAAATGAAGTAGAATAGTGTTAAGAAAGTAACCTCGCATTTGATTCGGCTATGGAGTTCTGTATCGAATGCGAGGTTTTCTTCCTAACAATATTCGGCTTTCATTTCTCTGAATTTTGCCGATTTTTGGGTTTAGAATGATTTTTTATTATAGGCTCGTGAGCAGGGGCTATCGTCTTTTTTTTTTTTTTTTTTTTTGCTAAAATTCATAATCTGCCGAGATTTTTTACATAATCGATGCGATATATCGCATGCCAGTTCGACCACGTCACTTGAGCTTGACGAATCACCTTAAATTCGAATGCCAGGTTGCCCATAAGCTCAGCGTCAGAGTTCAAACGATGGAACCTCACGCCGTGCCACAATTTTTTTGTCGGGATGCTTAGGAAATCTACATTCGTGTATTCAGTCCGCTGAAAAAATGACCTGCAGCTGTATTGCCTGTATCAAGGGGAAAAAATCCGCTTTTTTGTCGCTAGCGGACTGAATGTTTTCGTTCGCGCAACTGCATATTTGATCCGCTCAAGTGATTTTTTTTTTTTTTTTTTTTTTAGGGGAACAATATAATACTGCGTTCTACATCACCCGACCCACGATGTATGTAACTGCATTTTTTTTCCTACATCTCTCCTGCCCCACCCTCTTTCTCTTGGCATCAGAGAGACGCCAGTAACCTATAGCAACAGTATACCACGGAAAATTTTGGGAGCCAACTGTCACAAAGACGTGATTAAAATGTTCATTTTATAGAATGTAGGTAATCACGAAGAGAAGGTCTTAAATTATTAATTTTTTCCAACTCGCAAATTTTAAAAAGGAAATGGGAGAGTACTTTTTTCAAGAGACGTCACTAGATTTAAGAAAACATTTATTTTCTTTCCTGATGAAAATACTGGTCACTGAATGTCTCCGAACTTTGAGTGAATCGGTTGGGATCAATTGGACCAACAAAATTTCTCACAAATTGGACAGTCATAATCATGTGACAAATTTTATTGTTTTGGTAAATTTTACAATCTTAGTATGGGGTTTATGTTCTTCCGTCTGAAATTACCACTATAGCTACACCCAAACAACAGAGATGACAAAGAGGTGTAGAACTTTTACCTCGGTGGCCGGTGACTCAATAAATTCTTATGGACAGAAAGTACTTTCATGGAGACAGCTGATGAATGTCGCGTTGATCAGTTCAACTTACTAACTTTTCGGATCGAAAATTTTGTCGGGAAAAGCAGGAGCTTTTCAAAATGCTTTGGAGATGAGTCGCAACTGCACTCAAGTCCGCTCAGAGGCTTCTGATTGGCTGGCGTTACCGAATCACCTCATCGACTCACTAGAAACATGTAGACAAAATTTATAACCACAGATTGCCAATCGTATCGTTCTTCATATATTCACCAGCTATTTTAAGGCGGAGAGTCCCTTTGTACCCAGCCAGTGGCGTGGCGTGCTTTGCTATATATCGATTGTTATACCACTTAAACCTATGGAAACGAATCGATAAACAGGGTGTTCGCAGCGAACACCTTAATAATCGATTTTTTACCATAGGTTTAAATGGCATAACAATCGATAAATCGCAATTCACGCCACGCCACTGGTACCCAGCGCTATCTCGGTCCCGGATATCACAACGGGCAGGAAGATTATACAGTAAGTAACGTTTTTCATAATCTTCGGTTTAAAAAATTCCAGTTTAAAATTTTTGTAACCGCGGTAAACGTGAAAGAGAAATCTGACTGCCGTTTTTGACATCCACGAAGGCTACAAACAAGAGCCAATCAGATAATTGATTCCACATGAATGCCGCGTGGCGCGTGCTACTCTCGCCTCGCGGTATGAGGGGACACTAATTTTAAGTTGATCCCCGAAAGTAGCTTTCACAAAATAGGGAGCCCGCATTTGTGCGTGTTTATAGGACGCTCTGCCTTCGTAGGAAATTCGTCGGCCTTTCCCTGAATCGGGCCAAAAACCTCTCGAATTTCTAGCTAATCTTGCTTCAACCCATTGTGTGCGGCAAGACTTACGAGGCTTAACGGCTTCGGTCGCGACGCGGAAACCGGAAAGAGTTGGGTAAGAAGTGATCCGAGTCCGTTGGGCCGTATATGGAAGCTCGGTCCATGCGGGCACTGCTAAGGTCGCTCGCTTGCATGTCTTTGCAGCCGGACGCCAGTGGTGGATGAAGTCAAAACGTGGTTCGACAAGCATGTGAGGGTGGAAATAGAGGCAATATATTTGAATTAATGCATGCTAAAATGGCGTACGTCCGAAGGCCCATAAGTCCCGGATTTCGTTAGTTACGCAGGATGCTGAGGCTCATGTTACATGAACTTATGCTCTTTTAGCATGTGTAGATTCTTTTAAGAGGCCCCGTGCCATTATATTCCCCATTAAGCAAAAGTTACTTTCGGAAGGCAACGCTTAGATTGTTCATGACTATAGTGGCGAAGCGTGAATGATCGATTATTAATATTTCTGCTTTTGAAACTATAGTAGAGAATCGATCATCAAGGTGTTCTTTGCGAGTATCATGTTCATCGATCCTTTTCCATAGGTTTAAATGACAGATCAATCGATACATCACAAAGGACGCCACGCAACTGTTGATGATAAAAGAGTAGAGCGATTGGTTTGGCAATCCTATCCTCAATCGCGAAACCTCGTCTAGGTAATGAAGTTCTCACACCTACTCATTTTATACTTCTGGACCAGACAGAGGTTGATGAAAAATTACATCAAGATCACAATTTCATCGCAATTTCCCAGAGAATAAATTAAAATCATATCACAATTGAGGAGTTATAGGAGGAGAAACGGCCAATTCCGGCTTTGACAATGTTTTCGGAGATCGGGTTTCTTGGAACTACCTTCATGTACTGAATAGTATCGGGAAAAAATTACCATTCCTTTAAAAAAATTAAAAAGTTTTTTTCCGTGTTTTTCGCTCCAATAAAATTATTTTGTATTCAATTTGTTTCGCCGCCCTGTAACCGTAGGTGAGTACTTAAATTTTCAGTTCGAAAAGTCAATTACCCACCGAAAGGAGGGTATTAGTAATGGAGCGTTTCAAAATGTGACTTACATCTAACTAATAGGTCTTTCTATATGGAAAAACGGCCACACTAGGCCTTGCAAACCCATTTATAACATGTCTCGATTCCAATGATACCCAATGACATTTCAGTTGAACGAACTTATACTTCACGGCTCAGGTCAACTTATGATATCACGTGAAAAACTTTATCATGACCTACATGCATTTTACACTGAATTGAAATGTTCAACAGCTTGTTCCTCACCACGCCATTTTCCGGATTTTGCCGTTTTTCCACCTAACTCTTCAATTATATTGTGACGGATTAAAATTACAAATCCCCTGCAACACCGTTGTGACATTTTATTCCATGTTAATGGAGATGTTGCATGTGTGAGGAATTTGCGATTTGACGATTGATTCTTATGTAAAAGTTCGCGAAAAACACGATGGTGCCACTGGTTTGCTCTGTAATCATCTCCCAAGCTCAAAAAAAGCTCTCAAAGTGAGGCCAAAATGGAGGGGATATCCCACTCTACTCTGAGAGTCCACCTCTACATCAAGCCAACTCTCCATGCAAAGATAGGGAGCAAATACAGTAGCAGAGTTGCCACTTTATTTGGGGACTCCAAAACTGAAAACAGGGCATCACTGCTAATGTATTTGCTCCCTATCTTTGCATGGAGAGTTTGTGTTGATGTAGAGGTGGACTCTCAGGGTAGGGTGGGATATCCCCTCCATTTTGGCCTCATTTTGAGAGCTTTTTTGGAGCTTGGGAGATGATTTCAGAGAAAACCGGTGGCACCATAGTGTTTCTCGCGAACTTTTACATAAAAATCAATGGTTAAATCGCAAATCCCTCACACATGCAACATCTCCATTGGGCAATGAGTTGATGGAGGTTCGAATGGCAACAACGGAATCCTTCTGAGTCGTTTCGCCTTCGCCTTGGCCCGATGTTCGGCGGAGCGCGGGTTCACTTCTGGAACTGTTTTGCTTCCGCCAGTGTGACTCAGATGTGTCTCCGACGCCGCCGGTCGGTAGCACACGTGCCAGATCGATCAAAACTTTTTTTCTCCTTTTTTTAATATTTTATAGAAACAAACTTACATAAATCCTGTAGAATCGTTCAGTGAGGCCAACGACTAGAAACTTGAAAATTTCTATCCTGCCATTCACAGGCTCGCATAAACAAAGTTATAAAGTGTCATTGACTCCATGATTTTTCCGGACGATCTAATCCCTCAAGATAGGTTTACATTTTCCTCAGGTTCTTGGCATATAGCTAGTCTGTGGTGCCTTGTGTCATCGATGTAAGATTGCACCTTTTAAAATTTACTCTCGACAGAACGGCTGATACTTCTCTTATTCATCATAATAAAAAGGACTACATTTTACGATAAGGAACTACAATTTCTGGCTCATCAGAAAAAACACATACATGTGTACTAATGGTACATACATTGTTTCTAGATTTAGCCAGATATTGTAGTTCCTAATCGTAAAATGTGTTCCAAATTAAGTAACACTTGATCTCTCTTGGTCTCTTAGCATCCTCTTTGCAGCAAGCGCAAAAATTGGACCGCATTTTGCAATTAGAAACTGCAAATTTCTGGCTCATTTTAAAAACAGCATATGTGCCATCAGGTTTCCTTAACAGGTAAAGATGTATTTGAATGAGCCTGAAATTGTACTTCCTAATTGCAAAATGTAGTCCAATGAATACTAGGGGTAGTAGAGTTTCCACTCTTTTTACTCGCAATTTTGCCACCACGGGTAACAAATACGGAAAGGTTCCCCCAGATTTTGGTAAAAGATTATCATCTGACGGAGATCGTGCCCTCGAAAATTTTTTAGCCTCCGTCCTTTCTTCTTGAAAACACCCCAAACCATTGGAGTTAAACTATTAATTTTCCAGACGGAAAAGGACAGAAGTTTCCGATTTCGTAAGTTTTGGACAACAATGTAACCTGTCGCAGGGAAATATTTTTGCACCCCTGATGAAAATTCTATCCCTCGCCTCGGACGATTGCTCAATGAGTGGAGCACACCTATTTATACACTGAAAAAAAGTTACGGGCTATATAGACATACCGCCCATTCCGGGCTCAGAGGCCGAAAGTTCCGGGTGCCGGAGCCGTCGCTTCGATTGCTCCGGGTGCTACGTCCGGAACTTTCAGCCTCTGAGTCCGGACCAAGGACGATATGTCTATATAGCCCGTAAGTACGGGTTCCACGGCCGGAGTTTTTTTTTCAGTTTACATTGCCGCTTACCTTTCCACGAGTTTATTTTTAAACAAATGTACATTAGAGACGTAATCACCAACTTTTAGTGTTTCAATCAGATTAACTTTCTAGACCGCGTGCCCATGGTCAGATTTTCATCGTGGCCAAAATTGTGTTCTCTGTATTTTTCGCGAAGTGAATGTTCGCGTGCGAGAATAATGGTTCGCAGTTTTAAAGTTAAGTCGCAGATTACCGAAGGTTACTCACAAAGAGCTTTCATGTGTTAAGCCATCGAGGATCTAAAAATAGATACAAAAATAGACGATGAAGCCACGGATCTGGTGATTTATAATAATCTCGGATAAATGGGATTTCACGCGAACAAAGAAATTTTCACAATTTTCAACAGAGTGAGGGTCATATAATTTGGTGGGAGAAAAGCCTTTCTGTTAGCTTATATTTCACAAAAATGTAGTTTCGATAAAATATTATGAGAAATTTGCAAAATTCTAATCGTTTACTTTTTTTTTTCTTTCTTTTTTTATGGGTGTCGAAGCTCGAAAAGACTTTATCTACTCCTCAAACGAGTCTGATGACATTGAACTGTTTTATATGGTCAAACACTGAAAAAAAAATCTCGGTGTATTTACTAAGAAAAAGGTAAAATTACCGAGAATTCAGGGTTCTATTTGATCCCAGTTTTTTCTTGGTAAAATTACCATTTATGGAATTGGTAATATTACAGAGAAATCTCGGTAAAATTAATGAACTTTCTCGGTAATTTTACTGGACCTTGGTAAAAACGCCAACATTTTTTATCGACTGTAGTAAAATTACCGAGATAAAATGGCAAAGTTACCGGGAATTGATTACCAATAAAAGTGGTATTCTTACCTGAAAAAAAAACAGTAAAAATACCGGTTTTTAGGTAAGCTTACCCGTCTGTCTTGGTAAAATTACCAATGATTGGTAAAAAAAGTTAGATGGTAAAAGTACCAACTGATCTTGGTAAAAACACCGAGAAATTTTTTTCAGTGAAACTTTTCTGGGAAGACAGCCTTCTCGCCCACCCCCCTGGACCCCTCCCTTCGTTCTCACCTCATTCATTCATTCTTAAGTTCATCAAACTTAAGTCTAGGAATGTTCAGTTGTCCGGACTATACCCATGCGCATTTTTAATGAAGACTCGTAATGAAATCATATTCAGCGTTGTCAGAGCTAATCGAAACTTGTTTAAACTTTATGAAGCAGTTGAATAATAGGGAAACAATTGGCAACCCGGCTCCGTTCCGCTCGTGGACAACAAAACTAGTTACGCGTTGTAAGATGATGAGAGGAAAGCCGGAAGTGGTGAGTTGCCCAAGCCGGCATCGTTGCCAAAATCGTAAGCGAGCGATCATGTCCGTTTGATTTAATTGTGTGATGACTTGATACATTTTCAATGATTTTGTCAACTTCACAAGGGATTTGCAAATCATCCATCAACATTATCCGGAAATACGAGCTGTTTTATTGAGTTTGCACCACCATTATATTGAGAATTTTTACAAAAAGCCTTAACGCATGCTTTTTTCAGGCTTAATTGAGACAGAGTCAACAAATGCCGACTTAAGCTCTTTGGAATTTTTATACATAATTTAATACTTAACTTTTGTTAGACTCTTCTGATTTTATTTCTCTATTATGTTGACTTCTGGATTTTAATACGTTTCACTATTTGGAAGTCAGAATCTTTTGTCCTTAAAATATGACGAAATTTGTGAAGTTTTCATATTGGCGATTCAGTAAGGAAAATATTTTGTGATGATAAAATGATAACTAAAAAAATCCTTTAAATTACCTAAACATAATAAGATGATAGTATAAAAAATATAATTCCTTAATGATAGCACATCCCAAATTGTATCCCTTTTGTTTTGTGTGTTATAGCACCTGTTATCAAGGTTTATGTAACATCTTGTACAAGCAATACACCAAAACTGCGACAAAAACACGAATCTTTTGTTATTCTCATATTGACTGCTGCAAAACGGATTCAATCTATCTACATCGAGAAATTAAAAAAAAAATATAAAATATAAATAAATAAATAAGATAAAATCTGTACTATAAACAGCTGAAACTGTGTTCTTCAAATTTCTGGATTTTAATAATTTATCTCTACATAAAAACTGCAGCTCGCTATTGCGAGCAGAAGTAAATTCACAAGAAACGGAAACGAATATAAGTACAACTGATATCATAATTCGTGATCGTAGTGTTTTGAAAGTTGGCATTGCTTAAATACTGAAGAAGGTCAGTTTATTAGGTAAGAGGCACGATCTAGTACAAGGAATTCGTGCCAAATTTTACGGATGGCCCGCTAACTGATTCAGTCCTAATAAATTATGTAAGTTTCAGGTTCCTTCTTACTCTCTGAATACCAAATACGTATGTTACGGCTAGTTACTTACTACTTTTTCAGTATGTCTTCACGCACACACATACTTACTAATTTCAATAATTAAGAAAATCAGAAAATGTTCGTATCTCATTTATTTCTTTTTCGTGATTTTCATTCTCAAGGTGCAAATATAGGGAAGAGTTACATCTGGTGATACAAGCAGAGAAAATGAGTGAAATGGAAGGTATAAATGTAAATCATCGTTCAAAGACCATACTATAGTTTGAATCTGAGATTAGTTGTTTTTTCTAGCCTTGCGTTAAAGTCTCCCAGCTTATTTCAAAAACTGGACTGCGTTTTGCGATGATCATCTATAATATTTAGCTTTTCTATTAAAGCACATATTTGCACGGGAAACTAACGGCACATGTGCTGTTTCAAACATGAAAAATAAGTTCCACTTCTCTTGCACACCCTTTTCACTATTCGCGATTCCCTGAAGAACGCAGGGGTAGAGGCACCACTATGCACACTTGTGGATGTTGCGTTATTACTTTGTTAGGTATTATTGTAGCTATTATAGATGCCAGGGTCAAGCATAACGTGTTCTAGGAGGCGAAATATTGGATTTTTCTGACGCCTACACTGAGAGAGAAATTTCCTGCTTTCTGCGGGTCAAAGTTTTTCTTTTATTTATTGTTATTAAAAGTACCGATTGATTAATAAATATTTCAGATTTTTCCCTAGTGGCTGTACAAAACCGGAGTAATTTACCCGCGGTAAAATACTTTTAGTGAAAACACGTAAAATATGGTTTTATCTGTAGATGTGGTGACTAAGTAAACGAATATGTCTACACCTGCAATGGACCAGCGTCATTTGATGGGAATAGCAATCTTTTTTTTTCCTTTTTAAGAAAAATATTAAAGAAATGAACCTTATGCAATAACATCATACTAAAGTATTGATGCTTTCAAAAGTGCACATGCTCCAACATAAGAATTCGCAAGCTGGATACACCGCGCTAATCCTGAAACAATCGGAGTTTACATTTTACGTACGTACACACATACTTGCGTATCGTGTCAGCAGGTACTCGCTCTTGCGCATGCGTGACTTGAATGCGGACACCTGTTCGCACTTACGAATCTACGAATGGGTTCGCGCAACGCAACAAGTAACGCGTTTTGTCGCCCAGTATGGGGGTTTTGCAGCGTTCATATCAGGCCTGAGAAAAATATGGATAGTTATGGATGTGTTCATTTCGGGTGTATTCTGTCACCGTCATAATTTTCTTCAAAAATAAACATTTTATCAAGGAAATTTGGCAACTCTCGAATGTTCATACGGCGCTCTTGCTTAGCACGGCAGCAACCCCTATAATTTTTTAAAGAGACCCGTTTTTGCTTTCAGAGTAGGGGTTCCAAACCCCCAAAGCCCCCAAATGGAAAAACAAAATAAAACAAGGAGGCTCCACCTGACACAATGGCCAGGTGTCTTGTTTTGGTTTTTTGTTTGTAAGCTTTCCTGTATATTGCACTGAAGCGGAAATAAAGTGAATTTGAATTTGAATCCCCTCTAGCCGCGTGGATGACACTTGACCAGCAATATTCTCCTACTTCTCCTGCAGAATAAGTTCTTCATCATGCTAAAATTCTCCTTATACTCACGGCTTAAACATCTCAATCATTTGGAAGCACGCCTGTTTGAGGCGCATAGTACCTACGCCGCGATCATTTTCAAAACAAAGGATCAGCCTTGAGAATAAGCACTGCGAGAACGGAGCGCGCACGAGCTAGAGACGGCATTGCCAATTTTAGTGAAAACGGTCTAATTTTACGACAAATAATCTGAAAACTAGAATATTCATCGGGTAGTTTGGCAGGCGGCACGTAAGGAAGTTGCAGTTAGAAGTGAGTCTGCGCTGATGCGGAATCGACTAGCACAATTGGTTAACGCAGGTGCCATCTCAATCCTGTTACTACAGAAAAAGTGCGCCGCCCTCTGATTGGTCGGCTATCGTGGAGCCCCAAAAGTGGACCAATGTAAACAAACCCCAGCCCCTCCGTTCCTAGTTTGACCCAATGTAAACAAACAAGATGGCGACAAAGTCTACTAAGTTCGAGACGTGATTTTGAGTGTGATAGAAATTTTTTTATGATCAACTTCTGAATTGAGTTCCGATCGACCTTCAATGCATTACGGCATTTTGTTTTGACGCACTGGGAAAAAAAAAACACATTGGATCTAGAGAATAAACTCTTAAAAACATCGACAAGAAAAAATACTCTTGATTCAATCAGATTTAAGCTTGAATCAAGAACCAAGCCTCTTAATTTGAGCGAATTGCCTTTTGATTTAAGCAAAAATCTGATTGAATCAAGAGTCCTTTTTCTTGTCAACGTTTTCAAGAGTCTGAACTCTAGATCCAATGTATTTTTTTTCCAGTGCGTGTCAATATATATGAGCCCTCGTCAAAAAAGTTTCACGAGGGGGGAAGGGGGTCGAAACATCTCAAATTTAGCGTTCCGTATAGTATGCACGGGTCTTGAATTACAGTACACTGGCGTGGCGTGCTTTGCGATACATCGATTGATTTGCCATTTAAACCTATGGAAAAGGATCGATAAACAGGGTATTCGCTATGAGCACCTTTTTAATCGATTCTTCGCCATAGCTTCAAATGGTGAAGAATTGATACTCACTCATTCTCGCTTCGCCACCGCATGACGTTCAGAAGCTCGCAAGTGGCGGCAATGACACTTGCACCGGTCGTCTAGCCGTCTGGCTGTGAGAAGCTGCAGGTCTGGATGTCAACTCGGAGACGTGCACTGCCCACCATGCCGCAATATATCGTCGTCCCTCGAACGTAAGATCCTAAGTCAACATCCACATGGGCTCCGGAAAACATAGAGCTATGCGGGAAGCAGGGTTCACGTGGTGATCGAGGTGCACCCTTACGTCAGAGGATCGACGATATGATCGTTCTTGTGAATCATAATTACGCAAATGATGCGATGCGTTCGAGACTGATCTGGAGCCACGCGCTCATCTCGATACTGCCGTGCTAAGGAAAAACGCCGTACGAACATCCGACAGTTGCCAAATTTCCCTCGATAAAATGTTTATTTCTGCGGAAAGTTATGCATATTTTTCCTCGAAATTTTCAGGAAATTTAGGTGCAGTTGAGAACAAAATTATCTGAAAAAGTGGAAGGAAAATATTCATATGTTTACCAGGAAATTCATGTTTTATCAAAGGAAATTTGGCAACGCTTGAAGGTTCATACGGCGTTTTTCCTTAGCACGACAGGATACGTCTTCACGTTTCGTCAAACTGCGTCTCCGCCGCACAGTGGATCGAGTCAATCAGAGGGGTCGGACGTACAATTTTTGACTGAAACTGCAAATTTTGATATTCATTTTGTCACTTTTCAAAGATTATGGGGTGGTTCTAGCAGAAAATTTCACGAGGAAACCAGTGAAACTATTTTTAGAACCTCAAAATTTTATATAAACGGAGTTATAAGCGTTTGAAGTTTCCAAATTCTATCCGAACTCTCTTGTTGGCGCGATCCACCGTGCGTCGATCTTCGATACTCGTGCTTAACCGCACGTATAAAACGTTACATTTCTCTCGATGATGAGACAGATCCCGGGATATCGTGCTGTAATTATTTTTGCGCATCATTAGGTCGGATTTGGGATTTTTGCGCCCATAAAGCCCAATTATTCACGTGGTTCATTTTTTATTTGACAGCCTTTGACACAAACTTCGTTTAAACAATTAATAACATCGCGGTATTCCAATCAGGATGAATAGTTTTTCTTTTCCAAAGCTTATTCCCGTGCTCATTCCTCCTAATTTTCTAATAGATGAGGTAATCTATTTCATGAACTAGGTTGTAAGTTGTCCTTTATTTAGATATAAGTAACATTGAATTTTCGTACATATTTTCATCATATTAATCTGAGGGGCTTGGAGGACAAGTCGCATAAGTTCAGTTTTTGCGCATTCGAGAAAAACGTGTTTGAAGTTTTGAAAATACATGAATCCTCATGGCGGAAAGAAATTTCAAACTGACTTGATGATGCGAAAAAATTGGAATTTTGGAGCGAATTTTTCACAGAATATGCATTGAAGCTAGTTTCACTGGAAAATTAATACCTCAATTTTGCAAGTATATGCACCGTGTCTTCTAAGCCCCTCAAATAATATCGATACATCGTCATCTTCCGGCCAAAATTTCACAAGCACCATGCGACGTTTAAAACTTTCCACCGCCATTTTTATTTTTTTTTACAGGGAAATCGTTCGATTAAGCTGTCCAAAAATTTCACTGAATTTTCTTTGCGGTGTCATCAATTCAGGGAAATTTTCAAACAGATTTAACCAGCAAGTTCTCTTTAAAAAAATAAAATGTACGCGGAAATTTTGAAACGTCGCAAGGCGCTTGTGATACATTTGCGGGAAGGTGGCGAAATATCATGATTTTCGTCAATCAGTATTGTGTTTTAGAATTCCTGTAATTCAGAATTTCCGTGTTTTATTCTAGAACGCCAGCCAAAGGCGCCTAAGGCTGGATGATGGGGAGGGTACAGGTTTTCTATCAGAGAAATGTTGTTAGGGATTACGATGCGAAAAAATTGGCAGCATTACAGATGACATGAACTTTTACTCTTTCAACGAGTTATTTTATTCAGACGGCTTGGATTTTTCCCCGGAAAGACGGGCAGAACGCAACTATTTCGGGACTGAACTGCGGCTGCCTAGGGACGGGTGCCAAAAAATGAGGCATCCTCGAAAAGTATGAAACAGACTGTATAAAAATGAGCTCGCTTGATTCATTTGTTGATACATTTTTAGTCTTAGATTTTCAATTTAACCTGAATGATTGTACTTCGTCATTCTAAAAATGCAACTTTTTACTGTACCCGATTTAGTTTGCCACTATGTTTCGGTGGCACCGGCAAATACTTAAATTAACCCGTCTGTGGTTCAGTTCAACATTATTTTAGTCAGAACTGTACTAAAATGTGTCCGTCTGACATCATTAGAACAATTTAATTTTCTACAAGAATAACGACCGTGTTATTTCTGTCTAAGCCTTTGCTGCGGGCTGCTTTTGAGATATATAGACAAAACGATCGACAAAGAAGACAGAGGTAAAACGAACCGATCCTATTGATTAAAACGGGAGGTAATTATACCACGGATTGACTTCAAAGTATTTCGTGGGTTGCGTTAGTTAATTTACTACTTGCCTCCTTTGCCCATTGTAATTAACCACTCGCACTTCCACCAACCGGATCGCTTCATTTTCCCTTTGTCTTCTATGTCTATTGTTTTTTCTATCGATTTCAATAATCAGCTGGCTTATTTTAACGTGTAATCCTATGGCATTTCGGTGACATTTTCAGTTGGAAGTTTTAAACAAAGTCTTAGTAAAAATCCAAGTCACGGCTAGAGTTTTTGCCTTGTTGATATGAACCTAATTACGTGCTGTCGTCTAGGGGCATGAGCGGAACTAGTATATGAGGCTGAGGGGGCTGGACCCTCAGATGTCTGATTGGCCCCTCCTCGGAAGTATACAATATTTTGCTAAATAAGCGTATGCTATGTTTTTCATCCTTGAATTTTCAATTCGATCAATTCTTCAGTGAGACCAGCCAAAAAATGCTCCTAAGACCATTCAATTTCACATAATCCCCCGACCCCTTCCGAGGCTAGGGAAAACCTACGAATCCCCCATGACGAGGTGTATTATAGTGTTCCCTGTGGACTGATTCTTGAAATTTATAGACAAAGCGATAGACAAAGAAGACAAAAGGGAAATAAAACGATCCTTTGGTGGGAGTGAGTGGATACAATACACAAAGGAGATAAGTGATAAGCATAGACAACTAACGGCAACCCACGAGAGATACCATAGTTATATAGTCCATCATTTTCTCCCTTTGTCTATGTTAACCGCATGTTTCAACCAATAAGATCGCTCCATACTCCCTGTGTCTTCTTTGTCTATCGCTTTGTCTATCAATTTCAACAACCAGCCCGCCGGGCATCTCTTGACTATGGGTGTCTTCTTGCCACCTTCCAAAAAAGGTTCCATGTTCCACCCATGTCGTCGTTTCCCATACGAAGGAACGCAACTCCATTCTAAGGTTGCAAAATTGTCTCACAAAACCCAATTTTTTACAAAAATGTACCGGGGCAATTTTTATTCAAAACTGCTCTGATTTTTACATGAGATCAGAAGCAAAATCAGTGAAACTTTCACACAAAATAAATGAAGTTGCTAATTTAACAATTTTGTGGTTAAAAAGAGCGTCCGACATGTCTCAATGTGCATATTGCAGTAAAAAAATTCTAATATAACCACCCCCGCCTTTCACTATTGTGAAATGTACATTTGAAACATGTTGGACATATTTTTTTGACAATTTAATCGTTAAATCAGCAATCTTATAATCAGTCATTCATTTTTTTTCGTGCAGTTATATAGGCATCCCCAAAATTTTCCTGCTGGAAACGCAATTTGCGAAGGGACATTCGGCAACATTGAAATCTAGTTACGTTCTTTCGTGAGGGGGACGAAGATGTCTGAGTTACGGGATTAGATACCCTTTTTTTTCCCTGCTGGTTTTATGGCTTCGTGTCTAGTACCTTCAGCCAACTTTAAACTACGTTTCTTGTCCGTAAGCATCGATGGATTAAGGTACATCCATACTCCAGGTTTTCCAAATTTTCAGGGGTTAAGGCCGAGTAGAATCTGTTTTAGCAGATCTGCTCGTCAGTTCCGTGAAAATTTGAAGCCACTACCGGGATTCGAACCCGGGACCTATTTGATTAGATAAGTCGGCTCACCTAAGTTATTGTTCTCTTGGGCATCGTTGCATCGGGTGACAACCCTAATAATCGCTCTGCCGGCAAGCTGAGTGCACATCATCATGGCCGGCATGTTGGGCTCGGTGTTCTCCTGGTTGGCGATGTCGGCGTTGAATCGGGGTGGGCTTGGCGGGCGCATCTTCTCGCTTGGCAACTCCCTACACTCGCAGAACAAACACCGCGCACTGATCACAGCACGAGCACTCAAGAGCGGGAAAACTCGGGGAAAATTCGGGAAAACTTGGGAAAAGAGCGGGAAAATCACTAGGTTCGGCTTCGCGGGCAAACTCCGAAACGCGTGTCTTTCCTGGTTTCCGGATCCGGTCACGGACGGATCGCGCGGACTGAGAGCGATTGAGCGCGAGGCGCCGGCTTCGCGCGCTTTTATACCAACAGCTGATTCCGTCGCGACCAAAACATTGGCGCCGCACGGTGGATCGAGTCAATAGGAAAGGTCGGACAAAATTCGGAAACTTTAAACGCTTACAACTCCGTTTATACACATTTCTGCCGTGACAGCGAAGAGAGCCGTAAGTGCAAAATTTTCGAAATCGAGTTTTCTTCAAAATTCGCCTTAACTCTTTTAGATGAAATTACTGAGACAGCTAAAACAGCAAAATTCATCCTAATTTGATGAAAACGAGACGTATGAGAAAGCCGTAAGTGCACAAAAAATGACTTAGTTTTTTTTCAAGACAGCCGCAGGTGCATGAGAGCCAATGAAAACAGTGCTTTCCAGTAAAGTGCCGTCCTCTTCTCCCAATTTCTAACCTGAAAATGTGTTTGTTGTGCGTCCAAAACACAACCACGAAAGCATGTAGAAGATAGCACTTACGGCTGTCTTGCCTAACAATAACCTAGCATGAAACTGAATTTACCTTTTTCATGTACTTTAAAATAAAATCGGTCGAGTTTTAAATCCCCAAATGATTTCTAGGAGTCGACGAATAGTGGCAATTAGGACAAAGCAACGGAGGCCTTGGTAAAAACGCCGAGAATTTTTTTTCAGCGTGAAGTTCTGAAAGCGGTTCCATCGGTTTCCTCGTCAAATTTCCTTCAAGAAGCACCCCTTTTAAATTTATAATGTGACGAAATAAACACCAAAATTTGCAGTTTTAGTCACAAATTTAATGTCCGACCTCTCTAATTGACTCGATCCACTGTGCGCCGCCGCGCAACCTAACCTGCGCAGCCTCCTCCGCGACGCCGCCGCTGTGAGCACGAAACTTTTGTTTCTTTGTTTTTTTCTGCACTGACAAAAAAAAGTTCGGTTGTATGAACTGAACGTTCGGTGTTCCATATCATCCCGACTATTCCGTTTGTCAAACTGGAATTTCGGCTCGTGTAACCGAACATTCGGTTTGTACGACGCCTTTGTTCGTCAGTTTACTTAACCGTTGAAGTTCGGTCACGCTAACCGGAATTTCGGTTTGACAAATCGAATAGGTTGGGATGATGTGGAACACCGAACTTTGGTTCATACGATCGACATTTTTTTTTCAGTCATGCAGTGATGGCGACCTTTTGCAAAAAATCGATTTTAGCGTTTTAATTTCCGATTTTTCCGCAAAATTAGACTCTTGATCGATCTGGAAAAAACAGTTTTCTTAAACAACGATTTCTGGGATTGAAAGGATGAAAAATCTTCGGATCAAGGATCAATTAGTTCAAAGTTTGGACCATTATTTGACGAAAATATTTCGATTTTAATCGTGAAACGAGTTGAATCGTTTAGCGTGTCAAAATATCGATCCCGATTTTAAACGGATCCAAGAAAATCGATCAGTCTTTCCAATTTTTGGTGTCGAAAAATCTATCTTTAGAAAGATTGATTTTAAACCGTCACCAGACTCTGCCTCTCTCTCCCTCCGTATGTCCTTCTCCGTTTGTTTTTCCATTTTCAAATTTTCACAAAATGTCGACTTGATTAAGTATTGCTCTGTCAAACTTTCGTAAGCGCCTAACATACTGATATTTTTTAAATATATTCCTCTCACAATCTCCAAAATTCGCCCATATTTTTAACTTTTTATCAGTCTTTCTTGTAAATAATTATTTTTTTTTTTTTTTATTTTTTTTTTTTTTACTGTAGATGCGTTAATGACCAAAGTCGTCCGAGTACTGCTCTGAAATACGTGCATACTTACATTTGACGTTTCATGGAAAAAGTAGGCGCCTTAGTCAACTTATAAGATCAATTAGTGGTACTACTGATTTCAAAGCATACAGAGAAAAGCTCTGAAAATATTTTGAGACTCGAACAAAAAAGAGAATGAAATGCTAAATTAGACTAAGTGCGATTTTCAGTTAATAAACTTGCACAACATATGACAATTCTGCTTCCCCTTTATTAATTGAATTAATGCTGTTATCCACACAATGTTTGGTTACAGTAAAGTTGAGTTAGTGAAATTTTAAGTTTTCAGATCAAAGAAAGTAGCTTCGGGGAAAAGTTAGTTCCTAAAATTCTAATCCGCCTTGTTCAGGGCACACAATTCCTTGATTAGGTATAGGTATCTAATACCGTTTTATGCCATGGTGTTCGGTCTTGTTGTATAATCATGTTAAGAAACCCAAATAAAAGTTTGATCAGCTTGAAACTTACAAAACATTAAGTCACCATTTACAAAAAAATTGTAGCCAAGCTAATCATTTTGTTAAATCCTGCAGATGATTCTCGACATGATTATGTTTAATTCTGATACTGACTTTGCTGGTCAACTTTTTTCTTTGATTTGTCAAAAAGTGCATAACTGATTTTTGATGGATCTTAAGCGCTGATTCGGAAATTGCTCTCCATGTTCCTGGCTCTTCCCTGCGACATTGTCCGCCATTTTCTTTATAAATTTCTGAATGATGGCGCTTACACAAATTTGAAACCCGTCGAAAGAGATATTCTAAATTTTTACGTGTGAATTCATGAGGTGAATTGATCATCTTGAGATCTGAGAAACTATTCCCCCTCCTCTGCTTGGTAGTAAAAACAGGAGTGGTCATGTAGAGAAAATTTGAATTAAATTGTTTCGTACAAGAAGACACACGCCCACAAATAGGGGAAAAAGTGCGCAATTACAGTGACATCTTTCAAAGACATTTCTGTGCTTTAAATGGGCTTGACCTTTTATCTTACATGAATGTATGTTTGATCAAATAAAATGTGATAAATCATCATTATTCACGTGTCCATCGTAAAATTAAAAATATCATAAAAAAAAACTTGACTGAATTGCGGGTTGTGCGTCAAAGTGTAATTTCATCATCTTTAAACTCACTATGACATGAATTAATATTGGATCTCAGATTCTGGGGGACACTATTCTATTTTGTAGCCTCTATAAAAAAACATATGGTACCAACTTTCCTTCCTAAATTATAAATTTTGGGAGTCAGCTATTAGAAAAAAAATAAGAAAAAATGAAAACTTGCAAAATCATTTCACACTAGAAAAGGTTCAATTTTTAAAAGCCGAAAAAACACGTTGTTACGAATTCATATCGCCATGCAATAGACGGCCCTAATAGAAAATTAAGTCATCAATCATTATTTTGGAAAACATCAAAGAAAATGAAATCAAGTTCTTTAAACTTCTCACAAAGAAATATCACCGCCTTTGTTGATAATCCTTGTAGCAGACTCAAGCCTGCCAGCATTGAGACCGAGCCCCCCCCCCCCCTCTTTCGCTAAGTTGGGAGGAAGGGTGTATTGAACCCCTCCTCTCTTCTCTCGACTAAGGCTACAGATCGTTCACATCTTTTCTTCTTCTCTGTCTTTTCTAATCCTCTGTGAGCGTCCGAGAGGGCACCAGCTCCGCGCTGGATTTATTTTGGGATCCAAACGTCGCAATAATTTTAAAGTCAATGAGTTACGGACTCAGTTGTCAAATTTAATGAAATTATTACGGCCCTCAGCAGTCAAGGGTGTACTTTTTTTTATGGAATTTTCATATGTGAACGAAAATTTCACGAACAACCCATTTAAAATGTGTGACAATCCAAGTAGGTAGTAGTAGGTACTAAGTTTGGATTTGTATCTGTCGTTCACGAGGGTATATATCCATTTCATTGAAAAATCCAGTTGAAGTATTGTTAAAAGGTAGAAAGAAAGGTAATAAAACATGGTAATTTTTAACGTTTTTCCAGGTAGAAAGTACTTCGTTTCTACCACTTGGAAATTTGGAGAGGGAAGATCAGATATTTCCTTCAATCGACCAATAAATTCTTTAGCAAGTTATCTTATTCTACTTTTCAGGTTATTTTATTTATTTGGGAAGCTCATAAAAACAGTAAATAAATGAAAAAATTCTGAAGTTTAATTTCTTTCAATTATTTGCTTATTATCGTTTTAATATTGAGGATCGGAACAAAGACTTTAATACTGTCCATGAATATAGATTGGAATTTTTCAAGCATCGACAAACCATGGGCTCATGAGTAGGGCTTGAAAGCGCTAGTGCGACTGTTCTCTTATATAATTTTACTAGGAGTGTAGATTAAAATTTTCAAAATATTCCCTCTTTTTTGGATACAAGTTATATAATTGGATAAAAAATCAGGTAATAATTGGTCTATAATATGAAATAATATTTATTCCGTCTGATTTGCCTCAATTCATATGAAAGACAATGTAGAAAATATAGATAAAGGAGTTAATTTTCAAAAATTATTAATAGGTTTGATAATTGAGGGGCTTGGAAGGCAAGGCGCTTAAGTGCAGTTTTTGCTATCTCAAGAAATACGTGTTTGAAATTTCAAAAATACGTGAATCCTTATGACGGATAGAAAGTTCAAACTGACTTATTGATATTTAAAAATAGAAATTCATCGTCGAATTTTTCACAGATAATGCTATAGGACTAGTTTTACTCGAAATCATTCATATCTCAATTTTATCAAAAACTGCACTTATGCGCCTTGTCCTCCAAGCTCCTCAATTTAAATTTCAATATAGGAGTCCAACAACTAATATTAAAATTGGACGTATTTCTACCAAACAGACCTATGTGGAGGTGAGAAATATGGGGTGTGCTCGTTAGTTCTCTGGCCGTAAGAGTAAGTGAGAATAATAAAGCGCCAGTGACGTCAATGGAAATGGATGCCGTCGATGCTGCTGCTCGTGCTCTTCGTAGTGCGCTTTAACTCATGAGCCCTGTCCACAATGCTCTCGTCCCACCATCGCGGCTCATGAATCCCGCATTCAGTTGGCACATAGGTCTGTTTGATAGAATGTAAAATCCCGCTTTTCCAATTCTTCAAGAGGAACCACGCACACTTTGACATTGTTTCTTATGCAGCTTTCCAGAGCACACCCCATATTCCTCACCTGCACATAGTTCTGTTTGGTAGAAATACGTCCAATTTACACTTTAATCTTTACTCCGAGCACGTTATTTCTGAGAATTTAAAACAAATAAATTTCAAAATCGCATTTTGAAAGTATTAGAATAGGTTAGGTTAGTATAATAGAGTAAAATTGACCAGCTGCGCAAAAATACGAAGTAGATGACCGCGGTGCGGATGACCGAGTCCGAGGCCGTCCAAAAATACACAGTGGCGTCTCGTGCTTTGCGATGAATCGATCGATCCGCCATTAAAACCTATGAAAAAGGATCGATTATCAGGGTATACCTCGATAATCGATTCTTTACCATAGGTTTAAATGAGGAAATTTCGATAGCCGACGATTCACGCTTCACTGCGGACAAGAACAGTGGGATCCCGCGTCAAATCGAATTTCGCGCTTCATGTCCGCTCTTCTCGCTTTCACTGAGCGGGTTTCGATATCTCGTCCGATGAAAGAGTCACGCTTCGATGTATCACAGATGACCGGATCTTTCTGCAAAGTATGAACTTCGTTTCATCTTTTTGGATCTTCATGCAGAGGGAGTTCACCAGGTGTCAGTCTGCGAGCTAATTTTTGAAATTGGTAGACAAAGTGATAGACAAAGAAGCGGTTGGTTGCCATGGACAAAGGAGGTAGGTGATAGGCGAACCCACAGGAGACCCGTTAGTTATTCCATCATTTTCTCCCTTAGTCTCTGAGAACCACTCATTTTAACCAAAAGGATCGCTGCATAATCCTTATGTCATTTTTGTCCATCGTTTTGTCTATCAATTTCAACTCTCAACCTACTGACTGTTTTAACGCAGGTCAATTTTGATGGCCAAGGTGCAAAACCATGTATCTCCATTCCACGGTTTTCCGTAAAAATTTCCCTCGAATCTAATTGTTGCCCATTGGAGCATTACTCATCGTTGAAAAATTCCTTCCACTAATCACCCCTGAGCCACTCAAATTTGAGAGACGCCCTACGGTTCGGGGGTCCTGTAGTAATTTAAATGGGAAGATTTTTTACGATGATCAAAAGGAAATTCTCATCTTACCTTAAACAGAAACGAAAAGTAATATACAGAAATTAAACTAACTAAAGTTAGGAACCGTCCATAAATGTCACCCAAATAGGTCGGAGAGGGGGGGGGGGGATCCTAGCTGTGTATGACGGGTGGTGACAGGGAGGAAGGGAGGATCAAGCGATGGATGATGTAAGCTTTTCTGAAGGCAAAAAGACTGAAAATGCGATCGAGTGTCTGCATTCTCCCCCAAAAAGGAGGAAGAACACAGCATAAATTTAATAATCATTAAAATTAATGAATCGTGTTCTTAACGCTGCAGACTAGGTACATCTACTGATTTTTATCGATTTTCTGCGTTTTCCACCCAAAATTGGGGGGGGGGGGGGTCTGGCAGTGGATGTAGGTTGGATACGGTCAGACAGGATTGGGGTCAAAAAATTGAAAAAATGGGTAACGTAATGTATGGACGGCCCCTAAAAGAAAATAATATATACATTTTAAAATACGTAATAATGGTATAGGCAAAAGATTTTTTTTATTCTAATAGTTCCCCTGAAAATAGGGAATTTGCCGTTATTTATCTTACACTAACCGGACTGCGCAGCTATTTCCATCGCAATTGTGATTGCATACCCTCGCCGACGAAGGGGCAATCAAAGTTGTGATCGCTTGTCATTGAGTTTTCATTACTCCGTGAGACACAATGAGTCATAACTCATCACTGGTGAGCTTTGTTCGAATGACCTGCGGAAGGAAAGCGAATCTTTGTTCCGTCCAGAGTTGCGAATTGGTGTCGTGAAGTAGCATTTGATACTCTTCCTGAATGAAGATTTGTGATTATTTAAAAACATGTGGCTACTGGGCTAGAAGTGAAGTTACTGCCCTTCGAACGACGACATATGTCGCCACGGACTGCTATACAAAGGACATACATTTCGTGAAAATGCTGTCAATGGTATAATTTTGACGACGCGACGGAAAAGTTTATTTCTTATCAATGAGAAGAACGTAAAAAAAGAAAGAAAATTAATTATATTTTCATCATGCGAACATATCGAGATTGCTCGCAATAATTTTTTTTTACCAAGATATTTCATTGTAGGGCTGGCTTCAATTAGGGGTGTTTTCTTCTATTATTTTTGCATTTCTGTCTACTTGCTTGGCTCTCAAAAAATGATTCTCAGATTCAATAGGCTCAGAGCTTTAATATTTAAATTTTAACCCTCCTCTAATCCAAGTTGTAACCTTAGATGTATCAACCTTAGGTGTAACAACCTTAGGTGTAACAATCTTAGGTGTAATAACCTTAGGTCTACCAACTAAAGTTCACGTGAGATGATCAAACGCTTTTGTTCTCATAGTTCCTTGACCTTAAGGTCATGTTGCTGGCGTGACACGCAGTGGATCTATCCATCTACGCTGCAGCATCGGCGCTACAATATGTTCGGCGTCCTGCCAATTTTCGGAAGGTTATTTGGAGCAAAATTCGAGACATTCCTCATATTTTGCCATCATTTCTTTCTGTTTCATTTTGCGAGCAATGTATTCCATCCAGAGTTGCTGGGTTTTGAGCGAAAACGAGGACTTGGTTGGAATATGGGCGATTTTCGGAAAATGACGTTGTGAAATAAAAGCAATTGGAAAAGTGATCTACTTCTCGGAGTTTTCCATCTTTTTATTGAAATTGATAAACAAAGTGATAGTCAAACGCCCTATTTTGCCTCTATCTTGTATGCCTATCGCTTTGTTCATCAATTTCAATAATCAGCCCGCTGTCTTAATAAGAGCCGCAAATCACATTTTCTTCAAGTTAATCCGCGTTTTAAGAGGCTTTGATGAAATGAAGGTATATGTTTTCGTATCTACTCTAAAGCTGAGCCATGATGGAGCCGCCCAGAAATTTTGTAAAGTAAACTTTTGTAATTTTTAAGTGTTAAGCTATGTTACGGTACGTTACAGGGTGAGGGAGAAGTTTTCCCACGCGTTGATATCACGTTGAATTTTCATCCAAATATGTTTTTGAAAATCTCCACCTTTTTTCACGCTGGAAATGTAATCTGTACGTAACAACTGGAGACAAGAACCAATGTTTGGGAGGGTTTCAACAATGTGAACAAGTATTTTGACCGTGTCATTCGTGGAGGGTCTCTTTTTAAACTTAACTGTTTAACTGGCCATTACTGTTTTACGACTGGGCTCAACAAGTCGTTGGCAATGAGTTCAACGATTTGGTTTGCATGATTTGCCTCTTTACAAACGCCTACAAAGTTGCAGTATAGGCAATTCGAACGCTCATTCGGTACGAATAGTTGCATGTCCCATTTACTGAAGGGGATATTTGAAGCTAAGGAGAAGACGTCAGAGAAAATGCCCGTTACATAGAGATTCATATACATTATTCAATACGTGATACCGGATTCTTGTGTTAAATCATAAATTATACCTTTTGCGCTGGTTCCATTTTGCTAAATGCAATCCAGTTAATATGCGCAAGGTGAAAAAAATGCACAATCTTAGTGACGGTGCAATGCTCTTGATTCCTTTTCGCAAAATGCAATCCCAATCGTCCAGCGGGAATCAGCAGCTCGTAGCCGGAAACAGCCGAATTCGAAAAGTTGTCGGCAGATCAACGCGGGAATCGGCGCATACAGTGGATCGAGTCAATATAAGATGTCGGACAAAATTTGGAAACTTTAAAAGCTTTTAACTCCGTTTATACAAAGCATTGAGTTTCCATTGGTTTCCTTGTGAACTTTTCTTCTAATGGCACCCCATGAAATTTAAAATGCGACGAAATTAACATCAAAATTTGCAGTTTTAGTCAAAAATTTCAAGTCCGACCTCTCTAATCGACTCGATTCACTGTGCGGCAGGTACCCGTGCCCATCCTTTGACTGTTTTGACTTTATCTTATCATGTGTACTATCAACTGCCTTATCGTATATCGATCAATTTTATCTACAAGTAACGGAACTGCCGAATTCCCACTTATTTTCAAGGTTACAAGCCTCCTGCACTCGCTTGCTGATCTTTTATCTTCAGTCTTACTATTCGGGGCCTTGGGAACTCCTATCCGTGTCCATTTCGAAGTGTTCAATTTTCGTGCCTACACAAATAAACTACAAAAACTCATCTTTTACTTTCTGAACCGTGCTTTTGTCATTTTAACAATGGAATTAGCGTGTCATTTGTGCGAGGAGGAATTATTTCTTAGCATTTCACCGATTAAGTCTCGTGCCAAGCTTACTTGTTGTTCTGGCTGTGGTTATACTTTTCACGAGGCGTGTTTGAAAACGCGTCTTGAAAGGTAAGCATTAAATGTTTCCGAAAATCAAATTGATCTTTGTATTGAATACGCACTGATTTGATATTCCTCTGATGAATATCCAACTCTCTTTGTATCATCTGTAAGCCTCATGCACGCAATGTTACGCTGTCACGACAAAGTATAGTAGCTTGTATTGGTGGAAATCATGTATTCAACCATTTTATATAACCCTTTCGCTCGAAAATTCCTCCCTTATTAACAGTAACCATTAAAGAAAATTTAAGGAAATCTCTAAGTTTTTAAAGAGCAGAGCTCCTAAGGAAGTAAAAAAAAAGATTCAAAATTACGTGACATGAAACCCTTAACGCCCAATAAATGGTTACGCTGTTAAAAGGATGCAGAGATGGTCTGAGAACTTGCAGTAACTTTATTTTTGGTCACATCCATACGTATATCGACGATGTAAGTCGGCAATCACATATTATCTTGTTTGCGGTGTCTGATAATCTCTGCCTCTACGTTATTTTTTAAAGGAGAACAATTTGACATCATTCCTTGAAGTTTTTGCAGAATTTTCTTCGCACAGAGAAGAAAAATCAAGGCAGTATTCAAGAATTGTCGTTGAGTGTTTTTCCGTTTAAAAAAATAAAGTATGACAGGAAGTCTGCATCGTCGCAAACCGAGTCATGTGATTGCCGACTTACACCGTCGATATGTAACGCTACGGCAACATTTATGAAACATTCCGACAACCCTTTTTACAGTCACAATTTGCTGAGTTTTTTGACATATTTTTAAAAATAAAATTTGCCGTAGGTAAAATTCAACTTTAAAAATTGTTAAAAGAACGATAAAACCGAGACACTTGTTTACTGATTGATGTATAATCAGGTCGATATTTTCTGTCCATAGGAAAGAAAGATGCCCTAAGTGCCAAAAATATATACAAGAGAGAAAAATCGTCAACTTGAATTTCAATATCGGATCTATCAAGGGACTTGAGAATGTTGACAAAGTAGTCCGAAGCTCATTGAAAAGTAAGCTGGAATTGTTACAGTCGAGCATCGAGCATCAGATCGAAACCGGAGTGGAACTAAACAACTTGTAAGTACACAAATTAAAATTATAAAGTTTTGTGTTATGTATTGAGAATGAAAATATTTACTTGAACACATTCTACAGAGTTTATACTACTGTCTGAAACGCTGTCACCCCTAATATAATTCCTGAAGGTGCTAAAAAACGTTGCTGTACTGCAAATTTGTATTTCCAGCATTTTTTAGTCAAGGTGTTTATTCTAAAAAATAATTAATGATAATATAAATAAAATAATTATAATTGTAAAATTTTCAACACGATGTTTTGTGCTATTTTATAAGACGGTGGATTTTTTTACTGTGTTGATCTCTACGTCGATAGAGTCTATTCAGTTTGTGAACATTCAGACTGCATCCTTAGGCTGAAATATAATGTTACAACCAAGGAGGCTGTGTCCAAAAATTGCCTCGCAAAAGAGCAACTTTGGTCTAAGTTTTTGTGTTAGGCAATGAAGCTTTCAGAGTGCATTTACAATTAGAGACCAGGAAGTTCCCGCCAACGGCGCCAGCGTAGAGACTTATTCTTCCGCTTTTGGCAAGCCAGCTTAAAAGCCTATGATTTTTTCTTGGGTTTTTCGATTGAAAATGATTCGAAGAGTAAAGTACTTACCTACACAATTTGTCAAGAATGAGACTTGTAAGTCGAAAATCAAAATCATCAGTAAGGCTGTAGATCGCCAAATTACGTAGGTACTCTTTGAGGAGGCAGATCGAACATAATGGCCCATATTAACGACTGCATTAATCCAATAATCATTTCTCTTATTTATTTAAAATTCTAGGATGGAACACGAGGAATCTGACACAGATTATCTGGAACGTAAACACCGGTCTTTCTATGATTCAGAAAGAAGAAGATGCAAAAGTGCACTGACTGAGAGTACTTTAGAGATTTGTGCAGTAGCAGAGCTGTGTTTAATGGATTGTTTGGACAGGTATACGATTTTTAATATTATGCAAATTTTTTTAAAAAAAACATTTCCAGTTTTTACATTTTCAAATATCAGATAATAATCCCGAATGATTTTTGATTATGAAAATGTTTCTATGAGTAGTTAACTTTCAAAGGTCTTTCAATAACGCTTGAATCCTCTTCTTGTTTCAGCTTTTCGTTTTATTTTTTTTCTTTTGTTGAATCAGGAAATGAACCTGACATACCTCTAAAATTTGAGTTATTTTGAACATTTTAGACTTGATTACTCAATATGATTGCAGATTGATGAGCTTCGATTTGCAATTGTTTTGAACTAAAAAAAAATTTAGAATCTGGGTGTAACTTTTGATTAGGAGACTTTCATGGCAATAATTAAATATCTAATTATATTTTACAGGCCAACTCTGTAGCAATGGAACAAAAACGTAGACTGAGATACATTCATCTTAAATTTTTGTTTCAGTAATCATAACCAAACATCTGCTGAGGATTTTATTTGTTTGAAATGTGATGAAGAACTTTTCGACTATGGGAATGCCATCCAGTGCTGTGGAAACAACAAGTTAGCTTGTCACATGCAGTGTGGATCCGTGTATCACAAAAACTGTTTATTGAAATGCATCAGGTAAATCACGCTACCAAACACATCAGGACGTATTAGATCAGAAGAGATAGATAACCAAGTAACTTATCTACTGCATTTGGATTTTATACAATCCAATCCAGAAAAAATGAAGATAAAAAATAGAAGTGAGCACCTCCTAGGAACTTGCCCCTAGATGAGAGATTATTTTTCTGAGTGTTCACAATCAGCTTTACAATCTTGAGGAAACAGTGAGGGCGGCCATTCATAAAATACATTACGCAGGGGGAGGGGGACCCGAGCTTGCATTATAGTTTAGGGCTGCGTCACACACTGCTAGTATCTCATTCAAAAATCCAAAATGATAAATCAACGCAAGGTGGAAATTTTCCATCAAAAGGTCATCAAAAACGCTAATTTGATGGGAGGATTCAAAACTAACAGTCATGTAATTTTTTTAAGGGGTGCAGGCTCGTGCATTAAGTGTATTGCAAAGGATAGAGATGAGTGTAAAAAATCCTTTTTTCAGTGATACATATTTTATAAACGGGTGACTGAACAATGAACATAACTTTAAATGCTAAACTTTAAATATTTCAGAAAGTGTTCAGCAGTCTACCACCCGATTTTTTTGGTTAAAATATTGTACTTAAAGATAAAGAATCAAATATTTTTGACATCTCTTTCAGATCTGAGGAGGAATGTGTGAAATGTAATCAGCCGGTCTCTCCTGAGGAGAATGTCAATTTGATTTTTTTTACTACAATCCTAGATACAATGCCCGTGGTTCCCGAGAAGTTGATCAACAAATTAGTGCTAATAAAAAAGTATGTGCCAATTTCAACCGCTTTATGGGTGCAGCTTGGCCTAAGGTAAATATTCCAATGCAAAATGGATGAATTAGTTCCAAAGTCATTTTCATACTGTATATTTATCATACTAGATTTACTCATGGAAATTCAAAGTCGGCAGCGGACTAAATATGGAAGTCGAAAAATCCCTTAGGTAATGCATTGCAACATTAAATAATTTCCGATCTTGTGTTTATTTTTTTAAAAGAAAAAAAGTAACCAAATTTTCAAGACAAGGTTTTGGTTAGTTTTCACTCAAGAAAATAAAACGGTTGGAGTAATTTGCAGGATTGCAATTATTGGAGGTCTAATTTATCAACTTTGGCCATCAATACGTAAAAACGGGGAAGTCTATGTGAATATGCTTAGTGAGAAATCGCATTTCTCGTTTTGCTGTGTTAAGTGTCTAAAAGAAGTAGTGCTGAAGAAAAAACCAAATTGCAAACGCAACTTTTTATTGGCTGAGCTTTAACTTCATTCCGTAATGTGCGTGGTCAAATTACGGATTTGGATTTTTTATAGTATTCAACATGCCCTCTACATTTTTTTAATATTCCAAAATTAGTCCACACTTTACGTATTGTTGGAGTAGGTAGAATTTTTTTTTAAAAACTTACGTACATATAAGTCGCTTTATAGTACTCCCTGACGTTCTACTTTAGAAAACTTTCCTGCTTTAAAGATTTTCAAGAACACGAATAAAATTTTTTGAATTCTAATAGAGTATTGTTATTAATTCTATTTGCAGCTGTCATAATGCTCCTGATCCTGAAGATTTTTCTTACTTTAGTGCTGGAGAAGGGAAGAAAGAAATCAGCAAGCAGTTGAACACGGTGAATGATATTGTGCGAAATGCTCTAGAAACAGCTTTATTGCAAGTAAAGCAACAGAACGGTAAGTTGTACATCGAAGTGTTGCTCTATATTTCCAATGATAACGGATTTACTTTAACATAAACATTGTAAGAGCTACAGGTGAGCATTTAAAGGGAACGAACCCTAAGTGTTTTCAATATAATTTCCAATATTGACCTGGAAGTAATAACGATGAAAACTCATGTTTTTCATGCTTGTATACGTTAATCTAAAAAATGAAAAAAATGAGTCGGGATCTTAGAAGATTCTAATTTGTTTGGAAACTTTCTCGTGTCTGATATCAATTATAACTTTCCTGTCTTTTTTTCTTTTTTGCAGAAAGTGACGCAGTCTCCAAAAATTCGGAGACAGCTGATGCAAAGCCTGAAAGCAACAAGAGAAAAAGGGGTGCCTAATATGTTTTGTGGCCCCATTCCTTCTTCCCAATCATAAGTGTCCACTATGTATAAGGAAGAACATCGTCTAATCATACGCTGTGTTTTTCACATTTTAACTCAACGGACTTGCAATTTTTTAGGTCCATTTCTCATCTAACTTGCTGAAATTAATCTGATATATTCTCGTAATTTATTTTTCCGTGAAAATTTAATTGTCCTGTCTTCAAACGGCAAAAAATAGGATTTCTATGCCATTCTTCGTCTTAAGAGTATTTTTAGTATCTCAGTTGCATTGTCTGAAAATGATAATGTCTCTGGTACCTTGCGTAAATGAAATAATTAGCAGTTTGCTCACAAAAACCAAGCATAAAATATTTTATATTCGCAGTTCACGGCATGATTTTTAATTTGTTTACATGTCTTATATTAATCATTATTATTAAAAAGATATTCCAAAAGATTCTTAAATTATACTGGTAGTTTGCAACGGGTTTCCTATACACTCTTCCTCTAGCTCTTAATTTCTCAGCATCTGAGATGCTTTGTTTTTAAACTCAAATGTATTTCGTTTACTATTCAGAAATCTATGTGCTATTTTTTCATTTTTGTGATTTCCTGGACTGAAACCAATTTCCTTTCCTATTAAAAGTCAGTTCTATTTGGTATATACATTTGCTTTTAATATCTTTTTCATCTTTCCACTTTCAGAATTTAGGGTTGTCATGTTTCAAAATATACTAAGATACGCCTTAATTATTTCTGGAACAGTGTTTGTACAAGTACAAGATCATTCGATAGCTTATTATGAACCTTTTACAAGTATTTTCCCGAGAGATATTGAAGAATTGGACGTATCTCTGTCAAACGGAACTATATGCATTAAGACATGAGCCCTGAGACCCATTAGAATATATGCATAACAGGGCTCACGTCATAATGCACATAATTCCGTTTGACAGAAATATGTCCAATTGTTAAACCGTGGGATCGAGTTCAAAATGCTGAAAGCAACTTGCTCTTAAACCGCTTACCTTGCCTGATCAGATATTGATGATGAAGTTGGTGATGGTCATTACGAGATCAAAACAGTACTAATTTTACAGGGAAAAGCAGCGATTCTTTAAATTTGTAGGTTTTAAAATAATACTTCCCACTTTACCCATAAAATTTAATGTTTCCTCTATTTCCTCTAAAGATGTGACCGCTGTATAGCTTGCGTTCTGATCAGCACATTTTCGCCTTCAATATCCGCTTAGGCAGTAATAGTTGCTTGAAGCAGTTTGGTCACATTCACACGGTTTAATTAAAGCACCAGCAAATTATTATCACTCTAATTATAGTGTTGCACTCTCGCTCAAACCAGCTAGAATTAAAATTTGGAAGAATTCACAGTTCTGTTCAAACAGAGCTCATTCAGTACGGTAATATATGTTTATCAAATAGAGTTTCACATGTTCCCGTGACGGTGTGTAGCTCGATAGGTTTGTTGCCTGTACGGAAACATTGAAGGCGTACTTCAAGACTTTCAGACTCTATCTATAAGGCCACACATCATTTACTGGTTCTGTTGAAGCAGCTATTTGAATTCAGCTAAAACCATTCTCCTTGAAAATTCAGCGTGTAGAAATAACAGCACGGAAACTGTGACGCGCGCGGTTTTATTCACATGAGACATTGTCTGCTCGTTGAAGCATGACCGACGTTAAATCCGTTAAGTTTTCCGTCGAATCTGTACTCATTAGCATTCTCCTTGAGTTTTTACATACGCCTATTGGTGCGTTAACAAAATGTGTCGCGTAAACTATATCCAATTTGTACGTTTTCTGGAAACTGTGTAATTTGGTGACGAAATATTGTGATGATACGTTCCTCTCTTCATAAATAAAAAATGATTAAAATAAATAAAATATAAGAAATCTAAATATGTATGGATATCGAAATTGTGCCTTACCTCTACTCATTGAATCCGGATACTTGAGTAAACAAGATATAAATATAAATGATAAAAGTAATTAGTAATAAGTTTTAAGCTCATGATAAGAATTTGTCTATGCTTTTGAGAAGCATACATTCGATACTGTTTAGCCCCAACGCATTGGCGTTGGAGAGCGGCTCTGGGGGCAGTAGTTGTAGATCAAGAATGAGGGGGGGCCTAGGACACATTTTGTCATTGATGTTACAATCCGGACAACATGTCCGATTCAATCAACGAAAACGATTCCACATCTGTCAGAATCGCCCCAATTGCCAGCGCGATAGTTGTTAGACGTCTTACGGTTTCCCTGGGTAACCTTGTTTGCTATCAGGCTGATATCAAGTAATTGACTATAGGTAGCTCAACCCAAGTGGTAACGCTTCTTGTAATATTGTCATAATATTGACACAATATTGGATATCTAAAACTGCTGAATTGATATTATGCTAACATTATTTTTACAACATTGTGGTAATATTCGCACTTTAACATTGTCACAAGATTAAGAAAATAAACATTTTAGGCTTCTGTTTCTAATATTGTCATAAGATTAACACAATATTGTGCGCGGCGAGCACAATTCGACCGCGTTTGCTATTTCCGCCACCAGGGCGCGCTCGCCGCGGATCTGCCGTTGCGGTCCCTTTAAGGGCAAATTAAAGGGCAAAAACTGCGACCTTTCGCTTTTTGACGTAATAGGCACATGATCCATAGGCGTCTAACCCATCTTACCGATATTCTTAGGCCAAGGGCTCAAATGGAGCTTTTTGGCAACGGTCCGCGCGCGGCCGCCCCGTCAATGGGGCTGGTTCTCGTTTCGCCTGGGCAGTGCCCGTTACAAGTGGGATCCAAGTTGAATACTTCAGCCAGTGCAAGCAGCCAAGAAAGTAGCTGACTTAGGAAGGTTCCTCGGCACTCCAATGTTCCGTATGCCTACATTAGGCATTGCGACGCTATGAAATTTCTTCCGCGAGGACGGCAGGTAATACGGCGTTCTATCGCCTACCTTGCCTCAGAGGTAAGATTGGAAATCCAAGCTTGTCTCAGAGGTAAAATAAATATCCTGCCAATACTATGGCAATATTTTAACATCAAGTCTATGGCAACATCATGATCACAATATCCGCTGAACAAGCTTGGAGCAATATTATTAACATAACGTTGTCACAATATTGAATATCCAAGTTTGTCTCGGAAGTAAAATAATGTCCCACCAATATTGTGGCAATATTGTCAGGATAGGCTTGGAGCAGTCTTACAAACCTAACCTTGGCACAATCTTTGGGCTCAAGCTTGTCCCAGAGGTAAAATAAATGTCCTGCTAACATTGTGGGAACATTAGCAAGATAAGCTTGGCAACTCTATTCAAATGTGAAAAAATGTCATACTAAGCTTGTACTAACGACCTATGTTTGCCATGAAAAACATTTATATGACTGAGCAAGTTTAAAATTATGATTTGGTTTACTAACGATTAATATTGCGTCATTAAATGTATGATTACACGTATTTTTATCGCGGACAACTTCGGAACTGAATTTTCCCTCTTTTTCTCTGAATAATCAGAGGATTTGTGTGCTCTCTAGTCTGCAATACACTACACTAACTTGGGTCCCCAAAAACAATGCAAAGGTTGGCAGTCTTTAAGGCGTAACGGATGAAAAGGGTAAAAAAAAATGTCCTCAAAGAAGATGGATTCATGAAGAGAGTCCTCTTTATGACACATTTTACGGCATTTTGATCCATAGTCTATTTTACGCACAAAATGTCTCAATGCTTTATTGCACTCATATGGATTTTCGGAACACCGTTTATTTTCATCAACTGTAAGTGTATTTGCAAGCTTCCGACTCCAGTATTTCTGATGCACGGACTAGCTTCAGACAATTCAACTTTGGACTACCTTGTCAGCAAAATTCTAGAGGTTTGTAAAATAACAGAATTTTAAACATCACATGCTTTTTGAAGTGTCAAATACATCCTCTTCGTAGAAATTGATGCATAAAGTATTTTTTGGATCTGCCTTCACTTCCATATGACGTCCATATGAAAAGTCAGTCCTTTCTTCCTAGTAAATATTTTCAATATAAATTTATGACACTGGCGGGGAGCTTCTTTTGCTTCTAGGTTGGTGTCATTTAAATACCTAATGTCGGAAGGCTTTTTTAACATCGTTCTGTATTTACTTACCTACATTTCTTTACGTCCCTATTCACATTTTAATTTTATTTGTATGGTGTCTAGAAGTAAAGCAATATTATTTTCACAATAAATACATTGAATTTATACCTAGAATTTTTTAATACGACTAAAAACTTCAAGTCAAATTATCACAATGCAAAAGAGCAAGATGTTGCACCCGCATGTCACAGATCATCTTGGAGCAGAACTCAAAAGGTGACTTTTTTCTTTTCAAATATGAAAAAACTGCTCTAATCCCAGGCTTTTAAAAATTCATCATTTATTTTTCTAGAGGTATCCAGGCACTCCTATTCACAACTCGAATGCTTATTCTAATTCTTTCAGCTACGTTCCACTTAGTAGCCAAATTGAGGGACATCTTGGTGAAGAGTTTTTAAAATTCAACCATCAATACCCAAATGGCTTTCACTTGATCTGTACGTGCGTATTTAATAAACAATAACTCTTTCAGAAAATTCTTAGAATATTTGAACTGATGGTCTATGTTTTAAGGTGTGCCCCATCAAAAAAAAGGGGGAAAAAAAGGTCGATGAGCAGTAGTTGTGTTGAAAGAAACTATAAAAAATGACTAACAAGGGAAATAAACCAAGAAGCACGCAATCTTTTATTTTAGCCCATTTGTAAATCGATCTTTAAGAGTCAAATCCGTCCAGTTTTGAGCATTTGGTTGCGCGGACACCACGCTGCAGCACAGTAAAAGCACAAAATGAAAAGAAAAAAAATTAAAGTGCTTTGGAAATCATTACATTTGACACGAAACCACCTAAATATTTACAAAACACACATTGAGTTTCCCTTTAATACGTCTTTTTTTTCATCAATTTTGATGAGAATAATCCATGCAGAGTATGCAAACATTTCAAAATCATGAGTCGAAAAACGCTGACTCCGTGAGTTTAAATATTTAAGTCAAACACAGCGGAGCGGCGAGCTGCCAGTACGAAACGCGCATTGGCGCCTACAAACCTAACAGGGATACTTCACGCATTGCGCAATGCGTGAGGTATCCCTGTTAGGTTTGTAGGCGCCAATGCGCGCATAGCGCTGGACGCCCTCGCCCGCCGCGCCTACTGACCTACTGTGTATACAGTATGCAGTTTAGAAATTCTACCAATCAGAAAACACAACAGAAAAATTTTGTTGTTCAGGGTGAATAATATTAATTCCTCTTCTTATTCATTATACCATTCACTTCAAAAACGTGTTTTTCTAGGTTACTCTCAAGGAGGCCTTCTATGTAAAGGCCTTGTACAGATCTATCACAACCACAGTGTTAAAAATTTCATTAACATCTCACCACCTCTCGCTGGATACTACGGTTAGTACTCAGATTTTTTTCATCGGATCGATTAATTTTGGTGAAGCAAACTTTAAAAAGAGGAGTGAACACAAAGTAAAAAAATAGTAAAACTCAGTTCACTTTATTTCAAAATTCATTTTCCAGGGTTTTAGTATCAACGAAACTTAAAAAGTTTATTGTTTTTAACATGCAGGGCACCACACCTATCCCAGTATGAGAGAATTTGCTATAAGTACCCAAGTAGCAGTAGCACGGATCGCAATTAATTAATTGCATGGTAAAAGTATTGCCACTGTGTCGAAGTGTTGTTTATGTTGCCTATCCTCCGATTGAAGGGACACTTCTCATTGGGTTTTTTTGCAATACAATTGGGATAAGTTTTGATTTTCATCGCATTGCAAATTGCGTATTTTTCTGACACATGGAACTTTTCTCATTGATTTTTTGAAATTAGCATTTTATTACCAAATGATGTAAAAGTATTGCAATTCCATGGTACAAAAATCGTAATAGCATTAAATCGCAATTATAGTTCAATATTTCCACTACAAACTGTGCTGCTTCGGTGTAAAGCACTATCGACCCTGCTCTTTTCAACCACTTGTTTGCGCCATCTCTAAAAATACGATTCTTTACCGTGAGTAGCAACTTTGACTGACCTTCTACACTGACTTACAACCATTTAAAAATTCCAGGTACCTTATTGTTCAACTTGACGGTCCCGGAAGAGAAATTGGTTGAAATCTTGTACAACCCAAAAACGCAGAACTCCGACTCCACGTCGAATCAATATAAAAACCCGAAGTACCTGGACCTGTACCTAAAATATAATGTATTTCTACCGTACATCAACAATGAGATCCGCACAGCAAAGAGCGACAGCTATAAGCGAGGCTTCTCGAGGTGTAAAAATATTATCACCATCGGTGGCCCTCATGACGGAGTCATTTCCCCTTGGCAGTCCAGGTAAATGGAGGGAATCAAAGGAACGGAAAATTCCTGCATTGACCAGGGGGGTGATTATTTATACTGATAGACAAGGCTATAGACAAAGAAGACAAAAGGAAAATGCAGCGATCCTCTATTATATTCTCAACATATTCCAAACTGTTTTTTTGCGATTTCATCGCACTGTTTACGCAAGGTAGAAATTGGCTAGAGCCCTCATTTTTGGAGTATCAACTCATCTCCAGTAGTCTTTGAAGGCGTGCTAACTAGTTTTTGGATAAAAAAATTTTTGTGCCCTCCACATACCCTTAAAATTGCAACATAAAACACAATGGACCACTAGACAAGGTACGAATTTCAGCATTCCGATTTATGTTTCTTACACAAAATTTCACGTAAAACACGATGCGCACATCAAAAATTACCGAAATCAACTCCTTACGAAGATATTTAATTTTTCTTGAAGCGTGAATTCAAACCATCCGCTCATGAAAACTCAATGCTCTACGTGATTCACATCGCGCGCTAAACGTTATCATGACAGTCTCTGCGATATAAAAATCTGGCAACGTCAATCTTGACGCTTTGGCTCAGCTATAGCAGAAAGGTTTGAAAGAAATACGGTCAATTATTAATCGGGAGTTAAAATTACATTATGTTCTGTGGTTGATGGAAAATCTCCAGCTCAGACTCCTTCGAATTATGATACCTACGTTTTTTTTTAAGGGCATATTTCTGAAAATATTTTGATCAATTCCATCTAAGACATTGTGTAATTTTTTTTCAGTCATTTTGGCTTTGTTGACGCTTATGGTAATGTCATCGAACTGAAAGATACAGAAGCGTACAAAAATGATACTTATGGACTCAAGACAATGGATGAGGAGGGCAGATTGATTAACCACGTTAGAAGCGGCATCAATCACACGTCGTGGGTCAATGATGATGGCGTTATTTATGACTTTATCTTACCGTATCTAAATTAAATTCTAGGGATTAGTCGTCCCGTAAAGTTTCACTATTTTTTTATGTACAAATTTTTTTTCTCCTTTACGTTCACTTTATTACAGATTTTTAATATTATTTACTGTTTGGTGGGTACGTTACTGATACTTCTATGGCAACAGAGGTCTGCAAATTAATTACAGATTTTCGAAAGATTATACTGCCTAGGGCCTCATGTTTTATCTTCACTCAGATCTAAACAATGATCATGAATTTGGATTCAGTCTAGAATACGTGGTCAGCTCCAAAACCTATGATTGACAATTCGAAAAAATGAGGAAAATTTGAAAGTGGATTGGACCTCTTAATAGTCTCATTAGGACAGTCAGTCGATATGAGTCTGTCAATATGTCATCGGGTTGTTTTGACTGTTTCCTGATTCAAGAAAAAGGTAAGATACTGATTCTTCCCAAGATCTTTATTGTTTTTCCCTTTTTCAAACCACCTTAAAAGCAAGTATTAAGATGAACATCGGACTCAAACTCCGCATTTATCGACACAAACTCAACAATTAATCAGGAAATTGTTTTTGCTCATAATTTTACTTTTTTCAAAATAATATATTCACGAAAACTTCCAAACTATTACTGGAACCTAAAAACTGTCCCAGATAATAATATTTTCAAATAAAGGAAAATCTATAGAGAAACTTTTAACATAAGCTCCCATATTTTGTCACATTCTCCTAGGTACCTCAGTGATTAGAGGAGTTTGTTAACTGAACTGGCAATACCACTCACAGTAAAAAATGCAAAGTAAAATACGTTCTCTCAATATGTATAATGGGCTCAGAGGACAAGGTGTATAAATGCAGTTTTTGAAAAAGTTGAGATACATATCATGAACTCAACTAAACCTAGTTAGAAAGTAAATTATGCAAAAAATGCACAAGTAAAATCGCACTTTAAAGTATCAAAAATTGAGTTTAAACTTCCTTTCCTTAATATCACCATGTAATTGGGAAACTTTAAACGCGGATTTCATCTTGAAACAACAAAAGTTGCACTTATGCGCCTTGACCTAAGGCTCTCATATGACATTTTTTTTAGCGGTTCGTAACTCTGTGAAAGTATGGTGATTCCGTAACCATTTTTATGGCCGTCTTCTAAAGCAAAAAACATACAACAACGTAATTAAATAAAGTTAGCATTATACCATGATGAAAACAGCCGCCATAACAATAGACATCAATCTTCCTCGCAATATTCATAATGACATTTTTTGATAATTTTCAGCTTGTATGTACGGGAATTAAATTATTTATTATACATTTGCAAAATGTAAACTTCGAACCTTTTATAATTACGAACGTATACCTATCAATCAGTGCGTCTCCCTATTTATGCCCAAAACTGATAAAACATAGAGTAGATTTTTAAATGAATTTTACCGATAATACCTATACTCAGATTACTAACCTATTGCATAGTTTTGACCACACCTAACACACGTTGGTGGCATTACGGCCACCGTTTTCCAGGGTACAAAAAATTCACTATTAGCTGATTGCTTGCTACGTAGTAAAAGCCAACAGTGCAGATAGGTACATTATGAAATCCTCGATGTGACGAGGCGTGAATGATCAATTATCGATATTTCCCAATTAGAAACTATGTTAAAGAATCGATTATTAAGGTGTTCGTTGCGAACATCGTGTTTATTGATCCTTTTCCATAGGTTTAAATATAGATCATTCGATACATTGCAAAGCACGCCACGCCATTGTATCGAACCTCGGATCAAAAGAAACGGCTTGGGCCTCTGAATTCCCGCGAGCTGCTCAACTCACTCCAGATTAGTTAGTAAATTTTAATTGGCAAATTTTTTCGCACTTTTATTATTTGCCGGACTGAGTCTTGAGCGGCTTTCATCTTTTCCCGCACCTTAAATCGGATCTTCTGATCAACATTTCGGCAGTGACGGAGAGGTCGCGTAGATACCGTTGAAGAAATTCTTTCCTGCTTGGATGAGGAAACTGGTGCCATGATATGAAAAGTGCTCTAAAAAGAAAGGGGAGTGGGGTGCTATACCTACTCCAGAAAGTAAATGTTGGGATCTTGACGTATTTTCACCATTAACTTTTTTTTGAGTCGTGTCACGTGTGTACCAACTTAGAAGTCACTCAAAAATCGGACCTGCGGCAAAAGGAGGTGAGCCTAAAAATAATTTTAATATCTCGGCAACTCGTGGACCTTTCAAAACTATAGTGCGTTAGAGAGCCTACCTTACTGGCATACTTTTGTAATACCAACAGAACATTATCCACAAATATATTATATCTATTATATGGTGTTTGCCCGCCCGACAAGGTGGTCGATGCACTGAAAAAAAGATTTGTAGAATTTACCATTCCTTCACGCTGTGTTTCAAGCAGCGTTAATTCTGAGTCAATTCTGCCAGAAGAAAGGCAAACGTTACTATACACTGGCACAGGTAACCATTCCTCTGGCAGAATCGACTTGAAGATTGGTAGATTTGGTGGATTTGGAGATTGGTAGATGGATTCACCATTCCTTCACGCTTTGTGAAATACAACGTAAAGGGATGGTAAATCATATCAATCTTTTTTTTCAGTGTGGCAACGTTGCTGGCATGCATTATTTCTACAGCAGCATTGCCAAGTGCCATTGAAATAATAATAATATTTTAAAATATTGCAAAGCATTATAGCAATACACTGCCCGCAGACGCGGGAAACTAGAAAATACGTTTTACCAACTACGCAGATTGCACGTGCTGTGGAACTGATTTCAGGATTTTTTAACGTATGCTCAACGTGATTTTCGTGCGATCTTTTGCGTGCAATAGACCCATTGATAGCATCAAGTAAATCGTATCTCATGGCAGCGCACCCTGGCCACCAATTCGTGAACAATAACGCATATATGATTGTAGTTTTAATTCAATTTATGTCACTTTTGTTAAACATTGCCGAGTGATGTTGTGGCAATGTTCCACATTGCTGAGCGGGTGTGATGTAAAATAGGGAAATTTTTAATATTTGGTGTAGCTTCGTATTTATATGTATTCCATAATTATTCTTGATCTATCCATCAATAGGGCTTAATTATTTACAAAAATCAAGAGCCTCCTCCAATTTTTTTTTTTTTTTTTTTCCGTCGCACTAGGTGGTTTTAAAATTTCCAAGGAAACACCCGGATCCGTAAATACGTTTTGTCTATCAACAAAACTGCACAAGAAAAATTTTGCAAGAAATTTGGAAGACGCGTAGCTCCTATCATGCAAATATCAAGCCTCCTGAAGCCAAGAATTTTTCTCCTTATCGTGACAATCGGTGCGGAACTCTGCTTTGGAAGACGTTTACCCAAACCAGTATTGCTTATCCATGGTCTCACAGCAGGAGCAAATAGCATGGCGTACGTAGCAGCCAGGATAAAGCAGGTTTGTTTTTTATGCAATTAAAATCGTCACTGAAAAGAGGAAATTTCTTTCGTCGACCGATCGCGGACCCGCGGTATGTCATTTGTCCTGAGTCACCGGTTTCAGAAATGCATGTTTCATTTTTTTACTCTATCAAATATTTCTTCGAATAAAAAAGTTCAAGCTGTGGACACTGTGTGTGGATCGACGACACGCTAAATGACAACCTCGTGATAATTACGAACTTTACATAATGAAGTATTGACATCACCAAGATTCCTGTAAGATCAGCAGCGCGTGCATACATAAGAGGAGCAATTGTAGAGTAGGGAACGAAAGTATGAAAAAAAGTTGATAAGCTTCCCCAAACTCGCATTTTTCTCCAAAATCAGTCTTTTGACCCTCGTTACGGCCACTGTTCTGCCGTGCTAAGGAAGAACGCCGTATGAGCCTTCAGGCGTTACTAAATTTCGGTTGATAAAACACGAATTTCCTAGTAAACAAATGAATGTTTTTCTTCCAATTTTTCAGATAATTTTGTTCGCAATTTCACCTAAAGTTCAGCCAGTTTCACCACCAGAAATCATGATGCATTCCACGAATTATAGACCTTCAATGACCAAAAATTCATGAGTTTGATGAAATTCAAGATGGGCCCACAACCCTCGATCGGACCCCCCCCCCCCCTCCTTAAAGTGTGTTTGGAGAAATAATATTTCTCTTCATTCCTTGTTTCAAGAATCATTTATTCCGACGGAATATTTCATTTTTAATGAAACTGTTTATTTTTTAGCACAACCCTGAGACAACTATATACATAACGGATGCTTATTCCTACGCCGCAAGCTTAGCTCCTCTTCAGCAACAGCTTGATGGGGACATAGGGAGGCAATTTCGACGAATCTCCAAAGCTCACCCAGAGGGTTTCCACGTTATTGGTGAGCGTTAAATTAAATAAAATAAACAAATTAATAAATAAATAAATAAAAAAATAATAAATAAATTTAGTGTTAATTTAAATAAAAGCATGCGATAAAATAAAAACAGAAGTGCATTCTGCATGGTTTTTTTAATCACAATTATTTTATTTATTATCAGCCTTGCGTTGTAGTTTGAGCCGTGTAGCAGCCAGTAAGGGGTCCTACAGGTTTTTTGTAGCGACCAGTTTCTGTAGTGAGATGTTTAAGAAAGAAAAATTACCAAAAATTCATCTCTTCTATAGCTGCTCAGATTTTGTCTTCATGTTAATACCTCCCTTGAACATTAAAAACAATGAGGAAATCTGTTACAGACAAGGATCTTTAATTGGACTGCATTTTGCAATTTGAAACTATAAATTCTGGCTCTTCTGGAAAAGCACTTGTGTGTATTGGAAAACTAATGACAGATACGTTGTTTTTAAACCGCGGGCTAGACTTTATAGTTCCAAATTGGAAAATACAGTCCAATTATCCTACAATTTTTCTTCAGCACTTCATCATGTCCTACATCCTTTATTAACCACCAGAAATCGAAATATAAAAAGTCATTCATATTTTTTTCTCGTTATCTCTTTTCAAAGGACATTCACAAGGCGCGTTGCTCGCTCGAACGCTAATCCAAAGTTACATCAACCACACCGTTCACAACTGTATATTCATGGCTGGAATTCTGGATGGAGAGTACGGTAAGCTTAGAACATGCAGATGGCTAAAAAATTTCAGCTTTGGGAAAATGTGGTGTTGGTCAAATTTAGAACAATTATTCCTCTGTAAAGATGTTTATGGCTTTGTTGCGTCACTCAAATTGCTGAAAGTAATATCTAAAGCTGTCTACCAAAGTCGCTACCTCGTGGGTTTTTTGGTGAAATAAAAACCATAGAGAAACATCAATAAATTTCATTCACGAGGAATGGAAATAAAGAAGGAGAACGTCAACCTGTATAGCGACGGTGACACTACCAGACCATGTATCTCGTTTGCGATGTTGAAAAATCTCCGCTCCCATTGAGGGCCGGATTTAGGGAGTGGCCACATGGGTCGCAGTCCATGGCGGCAAATTCAGGGGCCGGCAAATTTTGCAATTTTTTTTTTTTTTAACTAGGTATTGAAGAAGGTATTTATTCAGAAAATAATTACGAACGAGAAAACGGAATAAAATCTCTCATTTCCTGAGAATACAGTAATTTATAATTTTGTCGTTTTTTGTGATACAAGAGACTAGCACCTTTAAGTAGTCGAGTTAAAAAAGAAACCAAACACGCAACTTGGCCTGGAGCGGCGCGGCGCAGAGAGCAATGACGACGGGGACTTGAGATGAAAAGGAGAAGCCATCGGCGCGGCGGCGGTCAGCATGGAACACATATTAGCGCCTGCAAGACTGCATGAATACTTCACGCAGTGCGTCAAACACAGTGCGTTCAGCAGCAGCGGTCGGCGTGAGACGCATAGCACCTACAAGACTGCATGAATACTTCACGCATTTCGTCAAACACAATACGGCCAGCGCGGCGCGGCGGAAGATTAAATTATTAAACCACATTTATGTTAGTTCATAAATGTGGTTAATGCAAGTACATAATTCAAAAGTGCAGGAAATCAGCTCTTTTAAAAAAAAAATTGTATTGCCTTGAACTTTGTTAACATTACATAGTTAGGCAAGTTTACTCAAGTTTAAGACTTGTGTATTGCACTCGAAAAAAATATTTTCCACTTGGGTTAATCTCTATAATAGCATGGTTTGTAACAAGTGCAATAATTGATGACTATCAAAGGTTGGCAACAATTTCCTCCCAGTTCCAGAATACTGTCATTAATTTTCATCCTATGGACATTCATCGGACCCCAAGTCACAACGCTTCCTGTGCAGGCACCCTAGTTATAATATTGTTGCATCTGTTTCAGGGACTCCAGCCTTCGTCAAACCGCTGCTGCCTCTCGGCGAATTTCCACCAACGTTAGAATTTATAAGTACGTTGTTTTACACTCCGCCCGCTCAGAGCAGCTTGTCGGCGGCCAACTTTTGGCACGACCCTTTTCAACCAACGAAGTACTTAAAAGAGAACACGTTCCTACCATACTACAACAATGAGATTCTCACGGACAAAAGCTACTCATACAGACAGGCAATTATCAAACTGAAGAAAATTGTGTGTATTTTTGGGCCTGACGACGCAGTAGCCATACCTTGGCAAACAGGGTAAGCCATCACCGTTGTATGTTACGATTAAATTCTTAAATGAGTTAAACTGTCATGAATTGGGCGACCTATGCAAGACATGGTGGTTTGTAGTGCTGAGGTAAGCAAATGTAATGACATGCCTTTTTTAATCTTCATTATAAGTCCCTAAAAACTTTTGTTCCGTCGATTTTCTTTAATAAAAAAACGCATTGTTAGGGGCTCAACAGACAGGTTTTCAAAAACTCAATTTTACAAAGAAATGATTGATGGTGAACACGTCTTAGGTCATTATCGGATTCAGGAGAAAAACGTAATTATAATTCTTTCCAACCAAATCTCCCTCAATAAAGAGTACAAGGGTAGGGGGGGGGGGGGGGGGGGGCACACCTCTACCGCGAAGCTCTCGGCGAAAAAATTCTCAGTAAGTCCATGTTGAAATGATAATGTAATGTACTTCATCGATGGTGTATAACTCTCATACCTCTTGTTTTTGGTGTTTCTAAATCTCTGCTCCCTTTAATTTTCTTATGGGGATTGACTCAACATTATTATTTGAACGTTTCACAGGGTATTTTTCGCACAAAGGAAACATCACTGAAGATTTTAAGAGTTGACGTTGAGTAGTTTCACATTTGTGAAATTAAGTACGACAGGAGGTCTGCAATGTTGCTAACCAAGCTACGTAGTTTGGGAATTAAACCCTCGATATAACATTTCAAATCTAGAGGATCGAAAGTTTATAATTTCAATTGATAAAGGAAGTATCTGACTCAGTCCTAAAGTCAGTATTTTGATTTTATTTTCAGCGATTTTTCATTTTATGATTATTACGGAAGGATGCGAAACTGCACAGAACGACCCATTTATGATGCAATTGGATTACGAGTTCTTGACGAGCAAGGGAGGTTCAAAAGGTACATTCATCCAGGGGTCGAACATGCTCAGTTTGTCTTCGACGACGAGGTCATTAGTAGGTACGTCCTTCCTCATTTGGATTGATAGTCGTGGAAAGTCCTGGACTTAAGGGAGTCGGACGATAATGGAGATGTTGCATGTGTGAGGGATTTGCGATTTGACTGTTGATTCTTATGTAAAAGTTCGCGAGAAACACGATGGTGCCGCCGGTTTTCTCTGAAATCATCTCCCAAGCTCAAAAAAAGCTCTCAAAGTGAGGCCAAAATGGTGGGGATATCCCACCCTACCCTGAGAGTCCACCTCTAAATCAAAACAAACTCTCCATGCAAAGATGGGAAGCAAATACATTCGCAAGGTTGTCGTGTTTTCAGTCTTGCAGTCCCCAAATAAAGTGGCAACCCTGCTAATGTATTTGCTCCCTATCTTTGCATGGAGAGTTTGTCTTGATGTAGAGGTGGACTCTCAGGGTAGGGCGGGATATCCCCTTCATTTTGACCTCAACTTGAGAGCTTTTTTTGAGCTTGGGAGTTAATTTCAGAGAACACCAGTGGCACCATTGTGTTTCTCGCGAACTTTTACATATGTATCAACAGTCAAATCGCAAATTCCTCACACATGCAACATCTCCATAGAAGCAGTGGAAGTTTTGGGAACCTCTCTAGACGACATGCGGTTGGATGGGCTGTTCCTCTGAAAAATTGTATGCAAATTGATGCCAACCTCGTGAATACCACTTTATCACACCTCAAACGGCACACAACATTAATATTGGGCCTTTATTTTGCATTTAAGTGTTGGTTCTGGAATCAGAGTGACAACACTTCCAAGTGAAAGATGGTGAATAGGAATGTTATCCAAAACATGTATAATGAGATTGTAAAAAAATGTAATATAAACTAATTGTCAAATAAACAGCGAATTTAATGGTGAAATCTGATGTTTCCTTCTCACAATTTGCCGGCTCACTACCTATCTATTAAGCTGTTTTAATGAGATCATTACTTAATCGAAATTTTATGTATTTTAATGGGTCGGTTGCGATGGTCATAGAATCGAGTTTTGAAGCTTGATTCTTATATGTAGATTAGCCCACAATAATAAAATCTGTCCAAGCAGAAACTTTTTACGTCCAATATTAACCGAGATATCGCCCCTTGAAAATTCGAGTTTTTGACGTCATCCACTACGGTAATGACACCCTTGGTTTCTTCCACCTTGCTCTCATCAGTCGATGTAACGCACATTTGCACTAGTTATTCAACGTGAAATTCGGATGAAAGTAGGGTGGAAGAAACCATGGGTGTCATTGCCGTGGTGGATGACGTTAAAAACTCATTTTTTCAAAGGGCGATTTCTTGGTTAATATTGAACGTAGAAAGTTGCTGTTTGGACAGATCTTATAATTTTTAGCTGATCTCCAAGAATCAAGCGTCAAAACAGAATTCTGTGACCAGTGCAACCGACCCATTTATCGACAGCTTATGAGTTTCCTCATCCAATATGTATAACTTACAGAAGTGCCTCTCCATTCTTTTAATACTCGTAACTTGAATGTGATTTGCTCAATGCATCTGCATCGGTGCACCTATAATAAAACAATTCTGAGCATTTAAAACTGCTTCCCCCCCCCCCCCATTTCTCCTTTTACCGAATCTGGTCGTCAATGTATATAAAATTTCTCTCGGGATATCATCTGAATTTTCCACAAGCCTGGTACTCACACTAAACTCCTCTTAGCTAGACTAAATGAACATAAGCGAACAAGTATTACTTCAACTACAAACGGTGCAAATTTCAGGACGTACTTTGCGTCTGGGGGAAGCAAGGCAAGCACTGGAAACATCATAACTTCTGGAAGCTTCACTTGTGTTTCTTGTTGTAATATTAAACATATGAAAATTATTTCAGGTACCTAAGCGAAAACTTTATCCCTAGTAAAATGGTTCAATATTTCATTATTCTGATGTCATAATGGCATCTGCTATGTGTTTTATAAATCATAATGACATCATTTTGATGTCCTGTGAGCACTCTGATATCACAGTGACGTCACACTAATAATAGTATATCTTAGTGAGTTTTTCCATTAAGCAGTATGATGTTACGGTGATGAGGTCATTATGACATACACTTATCAGGGTTGGGTCTTTCCCTTTCCGAGAGAGATAAAATAAATCGAAAAGTATGTTGAAATTTGCATTTTCCAATTTTTTCTTGCGAATAATTTGCCATAAGTTCATGCGTGCTGCGGAGATAAGAGTAGAAACGTAACGCCAGTAACAATTATGAGGCAATTCTAACAAGGTTTTTTCAGTATCTTCTTTAAAGAATAGACCTTGTCTCAAGCAGATAAGAATTATCCATTTATTTTTGGGATTTCTTTCTTTCTTTTTTTGGATGAAGTTCGGCATGCACAAAGAAAAATAGATTTGGAGCTTATCTGGAAATTAGAATGTTCTTGGAGAACAAGGATAAGTCCATTAAGCTTTCGCGGTAGCTAGAGGCAAAGAGAGAGATAAGTAATTTTAACAGTCTCATTTTCTTCGTTCTACGGCTCAAACAGTTCCAGTTAACAAATATTTATTTTCGGATATTGTGAGGTCTCCTTTCCAGAAGTTTACGTTTTTAATATCAGCCCATTTACGATCCGAGGATTCGAAAGTAAAAGTAATTGCAGACCATGAATCTCGATTTGCAACATTTTAAAATTTCCACCATTCCTGTCTTGTTTTTCTAGTAAAAAAAATTAAATATTTTTCAAAATTTGCGCAGAATTTCAATAACGAAGAAAAGAAAAATCCGTCAATTTCAAAGAAATTCGATTATTGGTTTCCATATAAAAAATAAAAAACGACGAAAAATCCTGAGTTACGGAATCGAGCTACATTTTTAAAGAAGTTGTAAAAAGATAATTTTTCCACCATCGATGCAGGCACTAAATCGTATATACTGTGCAGGTAGGTTAGTGTCGTAGTTCCTCCTACGATCATCGGTTACTAAAAAGTTGTAACCAACTAACTTAAAAATAACTAATTCAACTAATGAAGATCATTATATTTTAAGATTATGTGCCTTATTTAAATTCACAATAAGTTAAGACTTTTTCCAGCATTTAGCAATGGACACCAATAAGCATCTCTACTCGTAACATAGGTGTGAAATTAATCTTGTATCCCCACCAGCCAACTTTGAATTCCTAGTTTATTCCGCGATGAATCACTCTCGGATACTTTCGCTTTCCCTCTTTTGGTTGGTGGTCTCGGCAGAAATAAAATATGGAACGAGCGAGTATTCCTCAAACTGTTCTCCTGTTTTCTTAATCCATGGATTGGCGAGATCCAACCTTTCACTGAAGTACCTTGAGAAAAGAATACACGAGGTATGTTTTTTTCTTCTTTTTTTCTTTTGATTTAACACTGAATTGAATGAAAATTCAAATAATATTTTTCGTTTCATAGGTCGGGAAAGTCACGGTAGATTTTGAAGTGTTTATATTTATATGCCCATAAAGAATCTACACTTAGAAGATTGCAACGTCGCAAATTGAGGTATGAATGTTCCTTACCTCGCTGTCGGTGACGAGGAAATGTGTAACACTGCACACGCGCTGGAGTGCAATATCAGCGCGCGGCAGTCGTTATCCTCTGCCGTCAAGTGGAGGCGACACTGTAGAAGGCGCTAGGAGCAACTATTCCACCACAGAAGTATATTGAACGGTATCATACAGAAATGAAGGCGCACTAACTTTTGTAAATGAACTGTTATTGTTTACCACTGTGTAGAATCCTGCTGATCGTACGATATGATATGCGGCTCCTGTTCGATCGATATGCATGAAATTTGGCACCAGGGGGTATTTTCGACGAGAAACATGAATCTCAATAAATTAAAATTTTCAATATTCGAAAATCCAAGATGGCAAACGAGGTTTAAAATGCTAGCTTCGCTCATGGTCGATCGATTTTTGTGCAAAGTGGTACCGGAGAGTATTTTTGGACGTAAAAGTCGAATTTTTAGTCATTTTTTTCAAAATTCAAAAATCTGAGATAACGGAGGAGGCCTAAAACAATATTTTGGCGCTTTCGAAACTATTCGACTTTGCAATCGAGACATCTATTATTTTTCTGTTTCAAAATCGGTGTATTCTCAGCTAATTAGGCACGACCTCAATGTTGGCGCGCTCTGCGAGTTTTTATGTTGAAACTGCTTGTATTTTTATACATCGACGGTGTAAGTCGACAATCGCATAACTCGGTTTGCGACGTCGCAGACTTCCTGCCATACTTCATTTTTTACACCGAAAACTACTCAACGGCGATTCTTCAAAACTGCCTTGATTTTCCCTCTCTATGCGAAGAAAATTCTGCAAAAACTTCAAGGAATGATGTCAATTTGTTCTCCTTTAAAAAAATAACATTGCGACGGAGATTTTCAGACACCGCAAACGAGTTATGTGATTGCCGACTTACACCGTCGATATGTATTTATTTTTTTACTCCCTCCTTGGAGGAATATGGTCGTAGTTAACAATCTTTACATCATCGCCCAAAAGAATCAGAATTACATGAAGCGGGGTTAAAAAAATTTCCTATAGTTCTGTCCAGGAGTCGTGACATACAATACACCAGCCTTTTCGTTCGTCGATATTTTTGTTCCTCTCCAAGTGCAAGTCAATGGATTGCTGGAGACATTCAACAATTTTTCCAAGGCTCACTCGAAATTTCATCTCGTCAGTAAGTTTGTTTCTACATCTCCAGGGGTATGGATGGAATTTAAATTGGACACATTTCTATCAAACGGAACTATGTGCTTGTGCATTTAGAAGTGAGCCCTGTTATGCATATATTCTTGGGGGTCTCAGGACTCATGTCTTAATGCACATAGTTCCGTTTGACAGATATACGTCCAATTTATATTGGTGCAGAGGCGGGTCCAGCAATTTGGCAACACCAGGTTCCCTTCATTTAAACTTGTGTCAAATAATCGATTCTTGTCGGAGCACCTGACCCAGTGGCGTGGCGTGAATTGCGATATATCGATTGTTATGCCATTTAAACCTATGGTAAAGAATCGATTATTAAGGTGTTCGCTGCGAACACCCTGTTTATTGATCCTTTTCCATAGGTTTATATGGCATAACAATCGATACATCGCAATTCACGCCACGCCACTGACCTGACCCCTACAAGAATTGATACATTTCCATAGCTTTAAATGGAGAATAACAAAGTCACCAATTTTTTGGATCTGCCAATGTATTGGTGAGCTTCACTTCGAATCCTAATCTTGATCCTATTTCGAATTAACTTAACCCAGGTAGCATTTTTAATCGGTAAAGTCGCGATATTTTGCGATTTTATCGGCAATAAAATCGCTAGGATCATCAACATCTAAGCGATTATCCTCGATCTTGTTGCAATAAAATCGCGTTTTATTGCCCGACAATGAATCGCGATATTTTCGAAATAAAAATCGCAATATATCTCCATATGTCGCCAATTTAATCGCCATCACTGGTAAAAAAAACCTCTTGGACCAATGCCGCATTGCATTGACGTAAGAGTGCAGTTTCTTGTCGCCGGATTGTTGCTTGAAACAAGAGTCTGGACTCTTGTTTCAAGCGGATTTTGCATTGATTCAATTCAAAGTCCGCTTGAAACAAGAGTCCAGACTCTTGTTTCAAGCAACAATCCGGCGACAAGAAACTGCTCTCTTGAACCAAGAGGTTTTTTTTACCAGTGTATATTGCACTTTTTAATGCGATAATATCTCGATACATTGTCAGCGATATAATCGCGATAACCAACCGATAAAATCGCTATTTATCGCAATCACTGCTACTGGGGCATTGATAGTTTCTGATACATATCTATACCAGATGATATATTAATATGTGACCTTAAAAATTTGCTTAGTTTGCCTCAAAATGAAAAACTGGGCAATATTAGCTCTGAAACATAACTAATTTTGGTCATTTCAGAGGTAAGAGACCTCTGTTTTAGTTGACTCAGACTGATTTAGGAAACACAGATAATTTTTGGAGAAAAATTAAGAAGAAAAAGAATACATATCGATATTACGAGGGCTTAGAATCACTTGCCGTTTTAGACGAAACGGTTTTTTATGGATATGTTTGGCTTTATTCTCTGTTTGAACAGCTCACTCACAGGGGACTCTATTAGGCCGAGCATTGATTCAGGCAAGCGTTCACCACAATGTCTGCAACTATATTTCTCTTGGAGGAATTCACTCAGGAACATACGGTAAGGTCAAGAGGATAGAGCGAGGGTAGGAAATTACATAAATACATGCTAGTAAGCTGATGAAGATGGAGGAGTGAGATAGGATAGCCAGGGGAAAAATTAAATGAATAAATAAAATCTTTATGAAACATCTTTTTTTGAAATTTAAAATAAAGGCAACATGGGGTTTTAGAAGAGATGAGGGAGTGTCAACTCCCTGTCGGGTTGTGCGGGAGGTTTGAGTTTTGTGCCGCACTGGAAAAAAAAGAATCTTGTATTTGCCGCCAAGAAGTATGTTTTCTTAAATCAAGAATTTTGCTGCTTAATATAAACTACTTTTTTGCTTGAACTAAGCCTTATTTTCCTTGAATCAAGAAAAATCCAACTTAAATCAAGATGAAAGAAATTCTTGGTGGCAAATTCAAGAATCTTCATGCTTGAGCCAAGCACCTTTTTTTTCAGTGCGGTCAGGCGTCACAGAGCGCCAGAGAACGCTGTGATAGCGACTCTTAAGTATGGATTAAAAAAAAGTCTTTAATTTTAAACAATGTTCTGACGCGGTTTTATTTTATTTTTTTTTATTTTTTCCATTTAGAAACATATTTTATTCCCAGAATATATTTTACGAGTGAAAGAAGGATTAGCATTATGGTAGATTTTGATGTCGAAAATGATGTTTATTTTATTTTATTTTATTTTTTTTAAATTTATTATTATTTTTTTTGTCGCACTGTGTGGTTTTAAAATTTCCAAGGGAACACCCAGATCCGTAGAAACATTTTGTCTAACAACAATACTGCGCAAATAAGGAAGAAATTAGAGGAGCTTAGTGAAACTAGAAAAATTAATGAATGACACATTTCCTGTGTTGTGATAGTCAAAGTTTTTCTGCCAGTGATTGCCCGCTTTCCCTTGTCTGATACAGCCTATACGTTTCTTGTGTTAAATGTTCCCAATCTGAAAAATTGACTATATCGTGTGTTTGACTGAGTCCAGGAATCCCTACCATTGCTGCGGGATTGACACCGCTTGGAGAAATTCCGGTAGAGCGAATGCTCACTACTGCATTGCTCTACACGCCCACTTCGATGGAGACTTTATCGATAGCAAATTATTGGCATGATCCCGACAACGCATTGTACCTCGAAAAAAACACGTACTTGCCCCGCCTCAATAACCAAATTCCCTCCAACGAAAGCTACAGTCAAAAAGAGGCCCTGTTGCGCTTGAATAAGTTCGTCACCGTTTATGGACAAGGTGATGGATTCGTCTTCCCTTGGGAATCGGGGTGAGTTAATTCGTATTATTTCACGCTTTTCAATAATTCTCAACAGTTTTTTTTTCCTAGTCGGTTGATAAATAATTTAAGCATCTAATTATTCAGAGAAAATGAAACATCATCATTGATCTTTCACGATACTGGTGAATTTAAAATGATTATCGAAGCACTGTGCGGCTGGCTTAAAATCTCTTCATACCAGGAAACTTGCCTATTCTGGAACGTCAATTCCAGGTAAAAATATACTGAACCACATAGGTATTAATTACAGAGGATCATTGATGATAGTGTGATATGAGCAAAAAATTAGGAAACTTCAGAGTAATGAAAGCAGGATTTTTTTTTAAACTGTCGATTTCGATTCAGTAATCAACTTCTGTATTGATTGCGGCATTTTTTCCAAAAAAGAATGCTGCCTTCATCCTCCTGAACTTTGCAATATTTTGGTTGAAAACTAATCTTCAGGCTCATCCGCATGCAGGAGCTGTCGTCCTTTTTCCGGCAGAAAAGTCAAAATCTGCCGAGATTTTTCACTTGATCGACGCGACATACGTACGATAGAATTCGAGAGGAATCACCTTGTGTAAGGATGCGCCATTTTACGAAGCTTCATTTCCTTAAAATTTTCTGTTTTCAGTGATTTTTCCTTCTATAAAATCATTAACAATACTAACGTAGTTGTCAACTACACTGAATGGGATTTTTACGACACTTTAGGCCTGAGAACTTTGGATGAGACTGGTAGATTCATCAAGCATAATATCTCAGGCGTGGAGCATCTGGAGTGGCCTGTGAACGACAATGTCATCGATAATTATGTTTTACCTTATCTAGATTATTGTGCATAATGATGAAGAATTTACCTATAGCACCTAAATATTCACCAGTGGCGTGGCGTGCTTTGCGATACATCGATTGATCGACCATTTAAACCTATGGAAAAGTATCGATAAACAAGGTGTTCGCAGCGAACACCTTAATAATCGATTATTTACCACAGCTTCAAATGGGGACATATCGATAGATCGCAAAGCACGCCACGCCACTGATATTCATTTGACGATTTTAAAGTCTCTCTTATAATTGCTTACTCACGAGTCAGATATTTTTAAACGGAAATGGATGTGAGTTCAAGAAAAACTCATGGATAGGATTCAGCGTAAGGTAAATCACCTAATAATAAGTACTTAGATCTGGAAATTATATGACCTCAAGTTTTGTTTTCAAGATTTTGAGGTTCGAACAAAAACAAGAGGAACTCAGAGCTCCGTTCCTCTTGTTTTAAGGACCCCGATAAGAAAAATAATATTTTTTAGTGTCTCCTCTTCTTCTTTTTATTTTTAATTAGGAGCATACTCATGTAACCTTACGGAAAAAATATAAATCAAAATTGAAAAAAATGAAAGTAAGATCTTATTACAATTCACTAAAGATGATTGTACTAATCGATATACATAATTGTACATGTGTGTTGCACTTAAATTAAATGAGAGTTATTGCTGAGTAAATCTGCCGGAATAGAGGCATATTTCAGCAGATATGAAAAAGGACAAGAAAAGCCGGGGACAAAGCTGAAAAGACACAAAAAGCTTTATCAGATAGAAGAAAGATTTGCGTCTCAATGCGTATACCTCAAATTGCACGGAGACGCCTTGAAAGTGACGAATATGCAACCGGACGTGACCAGTGGCTCCTCAGTTTTTTCACGACACTCAACAACTGCCTACCATTCAATATTACGCATTTTTCGTGTTTTTATTTGCCAACATGAATCAACAAAATAGACACAACTTGTTACAATTGGACGTACTTCTGCCAAACGGAACTATGTGCATTAAAACATGAGCCCTGAAACCCATAAGAATATATGCATTACAGGGCTCACGTCACAATGCACATAGTCCTGTTTGATAGAAATACGCCCAATTCTCGGTCATATTTTATTCTTCTTACAAGAAAATGAACGTTCCACTTTCCTTTGAGTATTAAAGTAGATACTTACAAATTCTAGGTAGAATATGCTATCGTAATTTTCTCTTTGTAAGTAACAAGCCATGACGAAAAATCAAGCATCATAATTGAATCGGTTTCTGTTAGACGGGCGTCAGCCCAAAAACTCATGAACCGTAGCGTCCTGCCTGATCAACGAAAGCCTGGGCTCATGATTTTTTTGGACTTACGCCCGTCCAACAGAAACCGATTTGATGAAGATGAGCTGATTCTGCTATTAACGCAGCTCAATTACTGTTAAGGAGTTTTTAATAATAGTCATCCTGTGGGCCTATACCATACTCGCGGCTTGTGAGCATTTTTCAAGAGATTCTCATCACTTTTCAGATTTGTTACGCTGCCTTATCATTAGTATTTTTCATGAGATTTTTCAGTGAACGCAACTTTGTGACTCGCTGCCGTTGGATGTTTCGTAAAAGACTTGTGAATACTAGCTCACTCGATACCGCATGAACGCATTCCGAGTCAAGAGTGTTCGTCGTTTGGTATCTTACAGTTGATAATTTGCTCTCAGCTACTTTCACGTCGCATTCCCTACTGAATTCATCATTAAGACGAATAAATTCGCGTAGTTTGGTATTCATTCTCTCAACACCAAATGATCGAATTCGTTGCTTAAATTTTTTAAAAAAATAATCATGCAGTTTGGTATCGCATTTATTTAGTTTCCTTACAATTTTCCTTTGAGCCGCCGAGAGCGCTAATTTGTTCGTTGACTTTCTCTCGTTGAGTTTCAAAAAAACAACACGTTTCAACGGCCATTTCATCAAGTCCGCCAGCAAGATAAGTGATTCTTCCATGTACTCTGTCATCAGTACTAAATCAAAAGTTCTGTCAATTTCATGAATCCACTGTTTTATTTTTCCGTTACTGTCGAACTGTTTTTCATTCAATCCCAAATCAAAGCACATTTGATTATACCCGAACTTAGAGCCGCCTCTCTTAAACCTCTCAACGGTAGAATAGTTCTCCAAAAAAGTTGTTAAATTCATATGATACCTTTTTTCAAAATTATAATAATTGTACAATGATTCGTACAGTTCGGCTGGTTTGCGAAGGATTGTGACGTAAACAGAATTTCGGCTCATAACTTTCATGGTGGATGTGTGGTTGAATCTATTGTGATGCGTGAAAATATTATAGACTCTATTTGGTGTCCTTATTGATTTCCCGATCATAGTTGGAATGAAAAACGTAGGGCTCCCGAGATAATTGCCTCTCTCCGGTAAAACAAAATCCAGTCCCTCGTTTAATCCATATCTCATCAGAATATTTTGGACTGTGCTGCTTCCACATTTGTGAGTTTTAAGGAAGAATATATCTTTGCGCTCTTTCGTTCTTATTTCTTGACCCGCCTCCGAACCTTTGTTAGATGTAGGGAAATCATGCTGATCCAAGATCCGTTTTCTCTGTTTGCCAGGATCTGCTCCAGAACTGAAGGCAAATAATTTGATTTGTCACAAAAAATAGGAGATAATTTTATCTTTTAGAAATGAGAATATATTTAAATCTTCATAAGTTCACTGATATTTATGGGAACCTCAACTAAATTAATTTTTTTTTCAATCAACTATTGACTTTTCTTCTTACAATTTTAAATAATTTTCGAAAATTTTAATCGGCTAATTGAAAATATTTAAACCTGCTTAATCGAACTAAACATTGAGTTTGCAGGAGAGCTTTATAAACAAGATTTAGCCCAACAATGAATACTTTATGATAAAATAGGTCTGAGTTATTTTGCTGAAGCAATAACAATAATGAAGAATTTGCAGGTGTCTGAAATCTGATGAATTTCGTGTTTAAATGCAAACTACGGAGTAAACTGAACATGAGGATACCCTTGGTTCATGAATTGAACAATCATCGGAGAAGATATGACAAAATGACCAAATCTGCTAAAATACATGTGTTTAAAAGGGAAATGCCGCCAGATGGCGTCCTTAGGCGGTGCATTTTTTCACTTTTAAATCTATTTGTATACTATTTCCCATATCAGAAAAAAATTATAAAAAATACTGAGAAATCAGCTCTTTCAGATAAAGCAATAAAACATTTGCATGCAAATTCTCCGTTTGCTCTAATCCCATAATCAAATTTGAGGTTATTACAACTATTTTACGATGACTGTTCATACTATCATGAAACTTACTCTTCGACAGTCACTCGGCTACGTTGTAAGTATGTTCAGACCCAACTTGGCCACCGGACTAATTTATCCCCTCCATAAGACAAAATCTTAAATGCTTTTCGCTGAAAATTGTATTGATAGGGCCACACCCGATGTATGAGGATTACCTGCTTGATGTGCGCTCATCTAGAAATCGAGTGAAGTATACCGTGAAAAAGACCACAGATATCACTATGAACGTTAGGTTTCCATATAAGTATCTCATTGTGCACTAGTTTCTCTCCCTTTTTTTCATTTTTGAAGCATTTCCAGCTATCTCTCTCATTTTAAATTCGGCTAGATAGTGTAAAACGCCTGCAAAAAAACAATGACAAATTTTGTGTTCATACATTGTTAAAATTTAGGTTATCTCCACCATAGGAAATTGTTTTGTTAATACTACTGCTCGTTGAACTAATAATTTTAATCTTGTGCGAATTTCCAGAAACTTGTAAATATTTTCCACCCTCCTTGTGACACTTCTAGAGGCATCCTCTTTAAAAAATATGATTGGATGGAGATCGGTATACCCGTATACCTTACCCATATGAATTTTCCGTCGTTCCTCTGACTTAAGGGCGTATTTTGATTCAGACATGAGCCCTAAAAAGCATGGAGTCATAAGGATAACAGGGTTCACGGGGAAATCGAGATAGGTACCCCCTCACGTCAGAGGAGCGACGATTTGTCCTCTCACACGTCGGCAAAACAAACTGCATCTCCATGAACAATCAGCAGAATACATATTATATTCCGGTAGTGGTTTTTAATCGAATAAAACTTGTGCCTGAAATGAGGTTAACATCCAAGTAAGCACAATGAGCCATTCCTTTTTTTCGTCCGATCTCTTTAAAATGACTGACAGTGTTTTTGACAACTGAATGCTGTTTTAAGTTTACTTGTTATAAAATCTTCAACTCACAGTACGTGACGAATAAGTACGAAAAGATATTCATATATCAAAGATAAAATTAAATGGATAAAAATAAAAACAAATGAAAACTTACAATATTTCAGACAGAATAATCACTGCTGTTGTTGCAAAAATACATTTTCACAAATAAAACTACTGTTTTCAGAGACGATACTTTGATAATACTGACGGAGAGAGTCATTCTGCAGATAAACATTAAACTTCCACTCGAGATAAAACATCGGAAAACGGGCCACAAAGACGGCACAATCCGATTTTAAAGTGCTGAGGTGACTACGCACTTCAAGTGTAAATATCGCCACACAAAATAAACGTATTTGTTCCGATAGAAAACATTAAACGGACTGAGTTACATTGGAGTCACCGGGAGAACAAATTAGAACAGTAGGAAGGAACATATCGACGGTGAAACTACCAAACCACGTATCTCGGTTTGCGACGTCGCAGACTTCCTGTCATACTTTATTTTTTAAATGAAAAACTACTTAACATCCAGTCTTGAAAATTTCTGTGATTTTTCCTCTTTGTGCGGAGAAAATTCCGTGAAAATTTCAAGGAATGATATTGATTTGGTCTACTTCAGAAAAATAAAATGTGAGCGTAGATTTTTAAACACCGCAAACGAGATACGTGGTTTGGTAGTTTCACCGTCGATATATGTTTATTTACCGCATGTGGTTGTAGAATTTGCTGGGAGCTTAAGAGCCCCCTTAGAGTGATTAAGGGGTTGCGCCCTCTCGCTCTTGGTGAATCCGTGTGGATAAAATCAATTTTCAAATGTCACCAAGTAATGACCATACACACGTAGACAAGTAGATTCTGCTTTGTAAGAACAGTAAAACTTCGGGGAAAAAGTAGTCTGAACTCTGCACTCATATCAGTTCAATTTTTGGGGACCTAAACAGACTCTGAAGCGAGATGCACTCGGAATGGCACAATTGTAATATCCGAATCTCGTACTGAAAATTTATTTCTGGAATTGATTTATGTATTTCGTTACTTATTTCTTTCTTCTTTCCCGTCGTAAAATTAATTTGTTAAAAATTATGTCTGACATGTTTCAATTGTCCATTTTATATTAGTGGACCACTCTCATGGTTAAATTAGCATTTTTTTATTGTAGAATCTACAATGAAACATGCCGGACACTTCTTTTGACTACAAAATTGTCAAATCAGCAACTTCATTTTTTCCGCGAGAGATAAGCGAGGGGGAATTGGGTAAAAAAATAATAAAACGAAGGGGGGAAAAGGGACAAAAAAAGAGGGGAAATGAAATAAAATAAAATAACATCCAAAAAAGAGGCTCCACCCGACGCGACACAATGGCCAAGTGTCATAAGTGGGTGTTTTATTTTCGTGTTTTGTTTTTCTCTTTGTTACTTATTTGTCTGTTGTTACCTGTTGTATACTAAATCGAGAATAAGTTCAATTCAATTCAATTATGGCTCAATGTTAGGAAGAGCAAAACGTCACTAATGTAATGATCGGGAATGTTAGTGTTCTGTGGTCATTGGATTAACCACACGAGGCACGAAGTCGATGAGGATGCTGTTTTTTGCGTATTGTAGAGAGAACCAAAGAGGATCAAAATCCGCAGCTCCTAGCTGGCGCAGGTGTGAGCAAGGCTTCAAAGTGTATTTACAGAGTAGCGATGCCACGAACGTAGCTGCGATGTGCAGACCAATTCTGTAACCTACCACAAGAGAAATCACTTATTTGTTTCATGCACAAGAAAAATTAAAACATTTTCGAACGGATGGACGAAAAGGTAATGTAGCATCGCGTCCATGATATTGGACTTCATGATCACCTGTATAATGTTCGGTTGCTCATCACGTCCAAGATCTTGGACTCCATGCTCACTTTAATGAGGGATAATTTTTTAGAAAAATCGAAGTGAGCATAGCGTCCAAAATTGTGGGATGCAGGAATTCTTTGACAACACACGAGCATGTGGTCCACAAATTTACTAAGAGGCAATTTTAGTGAAATAAAGACGAAAAAAGTGTTTTTTCTCAAAATTTTTTGCATTGGTTAGGTTAGGTTAGGTTGGGTTAGGTTGGGTTAGGTTAGGTTAGGTTACGTTAGTTCAAGTTAGATTAGATAAGAGAAGTATACGATTTTCTATCATGATGAACTTTAACACTAAGAGACGTCTACTTGCTATTGGTCTCCATGCTCAAGCAAAGAAGTGAGAAGTTTAGCGATGAGCATGGAGTCCAAGATCTTGGACGAGATGAGCAGGCAAATATATCAAGGGTGAGCATGGAGTCCAATATCATGGACGTGATGCTACATAATCGACGAAAAAGGTTTTTTTTTTTTTTTTTATTTTACGTACAATAGAGTCTTACTTATCGTATTTAAGGATAAATCACAACGACCGCACAATCGACTGCAATGTGTTCGTTGCAATGCGGGAAGTATTCCCGCACTCTTGTAGGCGCCAATATGCTTCCCGCGCCGACCAGCGACCGCACAGTGTTAGGTGCAATGCGTGAAGTATTTTTGCAGTCTCGTAGGCGTTTAAATGCGCGGCGGCCGCACTATGTTTGGCGAGATTAGAAACGATGATACATCATTAGATTTGAAAAAAACTGTAGTAACAGAGAAGAGGTAGTAAGTTTGAAGAATGGTTGGGTAATTTGGATGAGAAACGGTTCAACGGTTCTTTTTTTCACCCGTGAAAAAGAGATTTACACCGAAGAAAAATGTTGACGGAAAGAGGCAGAATTTATTTTGCGAATAAAAAATTGCACTGAAGAGTTTGAAAAGGAATATTTTTCCTTTTCAAACTCTTTTTTAAAGGGCATTTTTTACGGGCTCTTTTTTTCAAATTAGGGCATATTGGCGCCTACATGTAAATAAGCTCTCGTCAAATAATGTAAAACCACCTTTCTTTAAAAAAAACTGAAAATCTTGAGGAATCGGCCAAAAACAGGTACAAACACGAGTTGTAAGTGAGCTTTGATCTCGCCCCGGACGCACCATTCAGAATGCATTGATAAGTTCTATAATGGTTTTTATCATCAAAGAAACCTTCTATATGTATATTGATTTTCCCAGAACATGCTGCTTGTAGATTGACTGTGCTACTGCTCTTAATCTAAGCACATCCGTCCCGGGCACTTTTTTCACGATTAAGTGAAATGCTCCGATAAACCGATGATGTTCTCCTAAAAACATCTTTTGCAAGAGATTGCTGATTGATGTTCAAATTTTTAAGATTAGTCTCGTCTTACATCACTCACCTGGACATTTACGTGGTCCTATCCCAAAAGTTAGGAATGTCTCTGGTGGCATGGATCCTCTATTCTCAGGACTGAACCGATCTGGCTCAAAATCATCCGGATTTTTGAAGTACTTTGGATCACGGTTTATTGAATACGGGATAATCATCAGCTTGTCACCTTTTCTAAACTTATAGCGCGTCCCTGAAATGTGAAAATCTTCAGTGCACGTTCTCACAATAGCAAACAAACTTGGATACAGGCGGAGAGTCTCTGCAATGAGAAATAAAAGCGAGAAATAAATTTAGGAAAAAAAAACGCTTTTGTATCTTGATAATAAGTTTTCTTCTAACTACGATATTTTTATGGTTTATTTTGAGCTCGTAAGTGTTAATAAGTGGAAAAATAATTAAATATGATAGAACATTTTTACATTATTCAAGACGATTTTTATAGGGAGAACTGGGATCATAAAATTGTTTTAAATAATTATATTATAAATATCCCAGGAGGTTACGAGTAACGAATTCCAAATTTAGTTATAAAAATGATTTTTTGCTTGCCCATTTAAATATTGCAAATCAACCCATCTTTGATTTTTTTTAAAAAAAAAAAATCCTAACCAAAAGCATAGTTGTCACATTTTTCACTCAAATGCTCCAAACCCCTTTTCTTGATATTGTTTTAATTGGCGTATCGAGGGTATCAATTGGACGTATTTCTATCAAACGGGACTATGTGCATTATGATGTGAGCCCTGTTATGCACATATTCTTTTGGGTCTCAGGGCTCATGTCATAATGCACATAGTTCCGTTTGGCAGAATTACGTCCAATTGAAACACTGCCCTGTGTCTTAAAAAAAAATAAAAAAATAATAATAAAAAACAAAAATAAAAACATACCCATGAGACATTGCTCCAAAAATTGAAGATCCTGTACGACAGATAGTGTCAATTCTGAGACACCATGCTTCGCCATGCCTTGGTCGATCTCCTGCTGGACCTTCTTTTGGTGTTCGGGGTACAACGACAGGAGGTGGAGGGTGAGGTGGCACACAGAGGCTACTGCATCCGTCCCCGCTACGAGCAAGACAAAACTGAGCCCTATCATTTGCCGCATATTCAGCCCTGAAAATTGTTTTCGAGTATTACAAATAAGAATCATCAATAAATTATGTCACATGTAAAATCCAACCGTTATTTTTCCTCCTTTTTTATGCAAATCAGCGTCTGACCTGGAAAATTACGTCATGCTTTGCTGGACCCTCGTTTAATGTAGGAAACTCTGCATGATTGTGTTTTCGTGAACATCTTTACCTGTAGTACAGTTCTAACGTGCTAAGGAAGAACGCCGTGTGAACGCTCAGGCGTGCAGGCCCGCCAGATCCCATCTCGCGCCCTGGTACCAGTTTTAGGGTCCGGGCCCCAAGCACGAAGGGGGGTGGTCCGAGGGGCATCCCCCGAGAAATTTTAGAATTTATACGGTTAATCGGACGCATTTTGAAGCTTCCATAAAGAATTTTCCATCAATTTCTGCGGAATAATTACTCTGTTTTTTCGACCTTTTTTCGTTTTTTTGATAAAAGATTTTTCGACCTCGAGCCGTTACCTATCTATATTCTATCCATACCACAGCATAGTCCAGGGTACATAGAATCCGAAAAGCAGATGGGCGAAATAATGACCTATACGCCAATAGGCTGTTCTTGGTGCGGTGTCCTCAATTGTATTTAGCAAATGGGTGGTTTTTATAGGAGGATTATAATTAAACAAGTGGTTAGAAATGGAAACAAAATAATATGAACTATGCAAAACGATAATCCGGGTATCGGAACTTGGCTGTTTCGAAAACGCCTTCAAACGCGGCGTGATACCTCACGCATTCCGGAGAGTTCAAATAGTTGTATCATTGCGCCTTAAAAATGCGACGGAAGATTACAATTGAAATAGCCTTCATACACGCTGGCCTTTTCGATTTCCGTTAACATTTTTGCAGTCATGAATGCGCTTAAGTTCGCTTCTGCTAGAATTGTATTTAGATAATGGGTGGTTTTTATAGGAGGATTATAATCAAACAAGTGGTTAGAAATGGAAACAAAATAATATGAACTATGCAAAACGATTATTCCGATAACGGAACTTGGCTGTTTTGAAAACGCCTTCAAATGCGGCGTGATACCTCACGCATTCCGGAGAGTTCAAATAGTTGTATTATTGCGCCGTAAGAATGTGACGGAAGATTTAAATAGGGATATATAGCCTCCATGCACGCTGGGCTTGTCGATTTCCTCTGAAATTTTTGCAGTGGTGAATGCATAGCTGAAGAGAATTGTATTTACAAATGCGTGGTTTTTATAGAAGGATTATAATTAAACAAGTGGTTAGAAATGGTAACAAAATAATATGAACTATGCAAAACGATAATCCGGGTATCGGAACTTGGCTGTTTCGAAAACGCCTTCAAATGCGGCGCGATACGGAAGATTACAATTGAAATAGCTTTCATGCACGCTGGCCTTTTCGATTTCCGTTAACATATTTGCAATCAGGAATGCGCTTAAGTTCGCTTCTGCTAGAATTGTATTTAGATAATGGGTGGTTTTTATAGGAGGATTATAATCAAACAAGTGGTTAGAAATGGAAAAAAAATAATATGAACTATGCAAAACGATTATTCCGATAACGGAACTTGGCTGTTTTGAAAACGCCTTCAAAGGCGGCGTGATACCTCACGCATTCCGGAGAGTTCAAATAGTTGTATCATTGCGCCGTATGAATGTGACGGAAGATTTAAATGGAGATAGCCTTCATGAGGCGTGGCCAAACTCTGATAAAACACACATTTTCTGGTAAACTTAATGAATATTTTCCTTCCGATTGTTCAGATAATTTTATTCACAATTTCACTTAAACCCCTGATATTTTCAATAGGAAATATTCATAACTTTCCTCAAAAATAAAGATTTTATCGAAGGGAATTTTTGGCAACTCTCGAATGTTCACACGGCATTCTTCCTTAGCATGGCAGAGTTGGTTCGGAGTGGTAAAACAACGATTGAAATGATAAAGCGGACCAGGTATACTTTTCTAAATGCTAGAGCGTGCAGTTTTGTCAGTTAAAATCGATTTTAACTTTTCCTAAAGAACACTTTTTTTAAAGGAAATTTTTCTGGCATAACTGTATATTTGATCACGTAGAGCTATGTAAAAACGCAAAAAAGGCGGGAACTTTTCCGAAATAAGTACATATCCTATTGATAGAATACTCAAAATACCGTCACTTAAGTATTGCCTTTTGATCCTCTTTGAGTCCTAAAAGTTCCTTCGTTCCATTTGTCAAATAAGAGTAATTGTTTCCTTACTAAATGAGTAATTTATTATACCTTCATCTTCAAGATCCAAGGTGGAGGTACTCTGAGCATTCCAACATGTTTTACTTTGCATGCGCTTCATCAAATCAACAAAATCACCACAGTTGCCATGTGCCATTCGATGATCCATTTTGCGCCGCAAAAACTTTCCCATTGCATGTTTGCTTTTTTGCGACGTGAAACGAAAACTTTCAAAAATCTGAAGAGACGGAAAATGCACTTGCGCCCAAAATGCTAGAAGCCTAGAAACCGAGACAACAGCAATGTTTGTTAAAAGAATGCACGTGAAATTTTTAGTCACTAATGTCAACTCAAAAACCATATCGCACAATTCAAGTCTTGCTGCTCCATTTTTTTATAATATAGAAAAGAACGTGCTTTGGAGGAATAAGCTATATGCTCACTAGTAAGTATCTATATAAGGAGCGATTGACAATTATTTCATATTCTAAAAAGGAAATTAATTTAGATGCAATCAACTTCAGAATGAAAAATTACTTTCGGACGTGGCCTCTATGCAATGCAATGCAGCACCTCTAACTTTTCAGGAAAATGTTTCTTCAGCAACAACGTCAAAGTAGTGTTAAGTTCTATATTCGCGAAACAGGCATGAATATTTCATGCCTCAATATTTAGCTGCATGAGAGATTTTTAAGTAGGTAGTGTGAGAAAAGTGGGATGTCAGATTGTCATGCGAAATTCTCAATGGGAATTTCATAAAATCAGAAACTTAAAAAAAAAAAAAAAAAAAACAATATAAATGAATCCAAATTAAAAATTAATTTGTGTAGATCTCACCTGCGAATTCTTGGTTCGTAATAGGTTTCGCAAATTTGCTCAATCTGTGCAGTTTCTCGGTATGAATTACTATCCTCTCCAAAGTGCCACGTTGATAAAAAATCCACTACAAAATTCCGTGCTATGAATTGAGCCTTTGTTGGTTGCCCTACAAGTCTAGGTTCCTCTATGTGCCTCCACATTCTATTTACTTGCGTTTTGAGTTTTCCAAAGGTCAAATCATTCAATCTGACAGCCGAGAAACGAAAGTAAGCATAGCCAATTAATTCATACCAAAAAGAAAACAGAAAACTTAGTAATTCAATTATTAGTACAAATAAATCGGAGTTTTAGTAGTTCAGGTACTTTAATTTTGTTACATTGCTTGATGAAATACTTAAAGAGCTGAGAAATCACGTTTCTCATTCTAAAGGACACGCAGTGGGTCGAGTCAATTAGAGAAGTTTGATATGAAACGTTGTACTAAAACTGCAAATTTTGACGTTTATTTCGTCATATTTTAAACTTTAAGGAGTGCTGCAGAAGAAAATTTCCTACCAATGTAAACCAACTGAACCACTTTTAGAACCTCAAAGTTTTGTAAAAGCAGAGTTATAAGCGTTTAAAGTTTCCAGACTTTGTCCGACCTCTCCTATTGACTCGATCCACTGTGCGACGGTGGGATAGTCGGCGAGATAATTCGTTCGCCAATTAATCCGCATCATTTCCAGTTGTTTATGTTGTTTCTGTAAATTAAGCACTATTTTCACATAAGTTAAAAAATTAAACACTAAAAGTGGCCCGAAACTGTATGTAACAAGGTGGAGAAAAAATAAATTTTTGACTCTAATTTTAATTTTTGGTATTTCTTGGCTTTGTTTCCCCGCGAAATGGTGTGGACCCAGCACCATTTCTCCACCTTTTCACATAAGGAGGTCGTAGATGCACATTAGAATTCTGCAATTCCCATGCTGTCCAGGAGTGATAGTGATACTTGCATTTACATTCGGAAAACTCTTGATCAAGTATTCTGTTTATTGACCAGATGGAAGATAAACTACTCTGAAATTGAAGAAAGAAGGTGGGAATACCTTCATTTATTAACATGAACTTTGCAGTAAAAGACCGTGGGAATGATTTCAAAAATTGTCCACGATATTAAACCCTTAAATGAGAGTTATAATTATTGCGAATATCATTAGCGGGCGGTTCGCTAATCCTTTAATACCTCCATCGTGTGATATGAAGACCGGTAACTAATTAATTTGATGGATAATTTCCATAATGAGTGAGTGAGTGCATAATTAACCAACTACCTTGTGGCAGAGAAAACAGGTGCCATGATGCTCCGACTTTGTCTCCACGCCGTCCTATCTGAACAGAAGTTAATAGTGAATTGTGTCTCGATATCGTTTTCGGGAGGAACAATTCCTGTCTGAAATGCCTTGTCGAAACTCTTCGCAAAAACTCTGGAATAAAAAGAGAGGCTGACATTATCACCAACCCTCTTCGAATTTTATGGGGAAAACACAATGAGTAAAAAAAGAAAGTAGATATATGCTTTAAAACATTTTTTAAAAAAAAAATATCCTCTGAACACATCGCTATAAGTCCGTTTGGGAATATTGTAACGATTTCCATGTTTGAGGAGCTAGGAGGACAAAGCGTTTAAGTGTAGTTTTTGAAGTAAATGAGACGTTAAAGATTTCAGGTAAAACTAGTCTTGAAGCATATTCTGTGAAAAATTCGTTCGAATCGAATCTCATGTTATCTGTAATTATTAACAAAGCAACTATTCCACTTTGAAATAAGTTTAATCCTAACAAACATAAGTGGAAAATGAGAGGAGTAGCGATTTTACTGCCGTTGGTAGAGTCTTCACACTTTTCAGAGGTGGGATTGTCTTCGGTTTTGACTCCAAAATAATTATGCCATGACTCATAACGTAATCTACTCACCTGGTACTTTGGTTCTGAAACCATCATCATTAATATAAACTTCGAAGGATTCAGACTTTCAGTCAACTCCACCTTTTTCAATTTCACTCGAGACGTTGCCAGATTGTGCGATAAAAGTGAATATTTTACCAACCAGTGGCACCATCGTGTTTCTCGCGTACTTTTACACAAGAATCAACAGTCAAATCGCAAATTCCTCACACATGCAACATTACCATTTCGTTTAGCAAAAAGACGTCCATTTCACAGAGACTTACCTTTGAATAAGACGGGGGTCTCGAATGAGTATGAAAGGACAGGAGGTCGCAAAAAATCCGACCAGATCTTCGTCAGCGTTTTCGCGGTAGATGCGATCGAAGGCCACCAACGGCGACGCTGAAGTGAGACAAGAAAAGGCGTCATGTCCTAACGGAAAGGTTGGTGGTGAGAAGGGGATGTTACATCGCCGCCATTGGGATGCTCTACGGGCAGCGCTCCAGCGGTAAATCACGTAAACACCAAGGATGAGAGCTGAAGGAACGATGAGAATGATCACCAAAGTCAGGAGCACTACCATGTTGGAGCCGGACGACGACCAAAACTGCGGTACGACGGGATGCTCGGCTGAAAGTAAATAGAGCTTTGAGCTTTTGTACTCTAAAATGGACCGCGTTAAACAGAAAGGAACCAAGCCACATCAGCTATTGCCAATTTTTATTGGGCAATTCAATTTTTCGCATGAAAACGGTTGTGCGGATTTTTGTGCAAATTTCAGAGGATTTTCTCCACAGTGCGAAGCAAATTCCTGAAAATGTCTAAAGAAATCCGCACTAACGTTCGCTCGTAAAAAATGAAAAGTCCCTGTTAAATTTGGCAATAACTGATGTGGCTTGGTTCCTTTCTGTTTAACGCGGTCCAAATCGTCGAAGTATTCAATGAACCTGTTGCAAACTTTAGCTACTATTGCAAAAATAAGATTCATTTCTCGAAGAAAATGTCTCAAAAACCACGATGACCGCATCGGTAAACTCTAGAACACACTTCTACATCGAAAAAAAGTGATCTTGATTTAACATTCTGGATGTAAAAAAATGTGTGCGAGAACTTACAAAATGCTGAATTACCTGCTACAACAATTATTATTACATCTTGACATTGCTAAAGTGACTCCTGTAGCGGTTCATTCAACATTTTGAAAGTTCTTGCACATGTTTTTACATCCAGCAGCCTGACTGTTGAAATTTTGTGCTTGTCGGGTAGACATAGATGACATGGGTTAAAAGGCCGAGTGTAGTTGGTCAGTTAAGTCTTATCGCTGCTTTGTCGTGCTAATTTCGGGTGGAACTCACGACAAGCTGAAGGCACCTCTTAAGTTTCCGACAGTATGCCGTCGATTCCACCTGACAAGGGCACGATAAAACAGCGATAAGACATAGCCGACCAATCACGCTCCGCCTTTTAACCATGTCATCTAGGTCCACCCGACAAACACAAAATTTCAACTATCCGGCTGCAGGATGTTTAATCAACACCTCTGATTTTTCGGTTTAACTTCAGAAGGCAAAGTTTGGCGAGTAGACTTGGTCGAGTTTTGTGACCAGATCGGCAGGGTTGCAAACCAGGAGATAAACACTCTGCTGAAGTCAAGAACTAAGTTGCCTAATTAATTTTGGCCAACGTTTGCTTCCATCCACTTTTCAACCCAACTCGGGGTCGAAAATTTTGCATGTGGTCGTTATTCCTACCAGAATGAATACCAAATGATGTAGGCGCACCGTCACCCGGTAGAAAATTCGTTTTGTTGTAACGGAGGTTGACAGTAAGTCAAAAACTTCAACAAAATCAATCCGCGAAAATTCGTCTTATTTCTGCGTGAGAAATATGCGTTTTTTAAGCTGCGGCTTCAGAAACGATACTATGGCACAGACGAAGACAGTGAGTTTCATAAAGGTCATTGAAATTAGCGCATCTGTTGCAACTTGGACCTTTAAAGTGTCCTTAATTACTTGTCTTTAGGCACCAAAAATCTTTTTTTCAGACCAACTTCTTCACTCTCTGTGCAGTTTTGTGTGTGTCTTGATTATTTTCATTTTTTCAAGTCGGTGCCTTTTCGTTCTCAGTGATTCATATGTTGTTGTATTGAAATGAACTCTTTTACATATTTAATGTGCACATGCTTTGCACTCTTATAATAAACAACTTGAGCTGTGATTGTCATCCCTCCAACTAATGATTATCAGCTCCTGCAAAACATTGCCTCTCGGATTTTTCTTTTATGCATGTGAAACTTTTAATGCAAGTATACAGTGGAACAATCAGTAAATAAGAACTTTTTAAAACCAATTTAATTTTTCTCATATTGTTACACTTAAAAAAAGGTATGATTCTGAGACCCATGAAAAATGGCTCGGAGATCCATAATTTCTAACCAAAGTGACTTACCGTCTACAGTATGGCTTTCTGAGCCATACTTTATTGGTCGTGAACCTATAAGCATGGCTTCACGAACTATATGTTATGGCTCCATGATCCATAACTCGGCCGGTAAGTCACTCATCCCATACTTGTTTTTTGAGTGTATTTAAGATGCGCGTTTCGGACTTCTTTAGACTCTCAAATTGTCGGACGCAAGTCTTCAATAGAAGAAATGAGTTTTAAAAATTACTTATTCACTCATGAAATCCTTTCATGTTTTGAATAGTCTCCCGTATACCATACTTAAGGATACTTAACCATACTCAATCATTAAGAGACTTTACCTGAATTAGGAAGCATCCGAAAAAGAAATACAGGCAAAGAATAAAACTTGAGACGATGAGGCAAATGAGGCTGATATCGAATATCACGCACGTTATAAAGCCAAAAAATAAGCAGGAGATGAAACCGAAGAAACTGAACAGGTTTAGAAATGAACCGTCATTTTCGAGGTTCACGTGCTTCTCGTAAAAACCAACACCGACGGATCTCCGCATTTTGCCGGCACCTCGACGCGTAGCAATCGGAAGCTTTGCGAACATTGAAGGTTGCACCTTCGATATACTCGTAGAAAATCTTTGGTCTCAGTTCCCTCATTAAAATTTATGTGCTTTCCATGGAAAACTGTTGGGACAATTTAAGCGAATGCCTAATTTGCACATATATTTTAGCTACGCATGTTTAATTCATTTAATTGGACGTTTTTAAAGCAGAAAGATCTCTATTGTGACATTGGCCTTGTCTCGCGTGTAAACCTATGGGCCTGAAGGCCCGGGTCTTAATGGAGATAGCATTGTTTGTAAATTGTTGTAAATTGTAAGTGTGTGCATTAGTAATTTCTAGCAGGAATCAGTCGTAGAAAAAGCGGACGTCCCGTTTACCGGAAAAAAGGGCCGTAAATATAGGATATTACACAACGAAGGATTTAATATTTTTATTACGACTTTTAAAAATCTAAAAAGATAATCGGAGAGGCCGAAGCTGATGTTTATTCCTGTCTGATCCTTGGTGGAAAGGTGTAGGAGACTTCGAGCCCAACATTCAAACCATCGTAGAATTTAAGGATTATGTATGATCTTAATATAAAATGAAAATCCATCACAAGGATTCTCAAAGGTTGCCCTTAACTGATATGTGTGAGGAAGGATCAGGTTGCAAAAATGGAAAACAATAGGACAAAAGACGGAGACAATGAGACGAAAAAATAAATTTTAAAACGTGTATTTATGAAACCAACGAGTTGAAACGAAGCCTTTAAAATGTTTAAATCGTTTCTCTCACGACTGAAAGCAGCCGAATTATGGTTCGAGATAAACATTCTTTTCATGCCTTTCATATAAAATAAAGGCTAAGCAACCGTCATGATGAAAAGTCGAACGTTTCATATACACTAGAGTTACCCTCGCACTTGCCGTACTTTCTTTTTATCCACCGAAGTTATGAAATTTATCAGTCACATTTTGCTTTCTCGATTGCAATAAAAACTCCTTCAAAAGAAAGCATAGGCAACAGTTTGTACCGTCAAACTTAAGCTTCGCGAGAGTAACAGAAATATTACC